>NW_008684782.1:0-10301 GCF_000695815.1 Acanthisitta chloris | reverse complement strand
CGTGTGTTTTAAAAGTTAGTTGCGGGAGGGTTTCGCGTGGACCGGGGCGGTGAGCAGGCTGCGGGGTGCGGAGCGGGAGGGAGCAGCCCTGCTCGCAGCCTGCCTGCCCCGATGTGCAGCAGTTTAAACTCGACGAGCAGGAGTTGCACCGACTTGGTGCGTTGTTTGGTAAGGTGGATCGGGTTTGTGATGTTCGTGTTTCTTCGCCTCTCGGCAAACTGCTAGAAACGTACGTGGTAATCTGTAGCTGCGTTTAATTCGCCAAGTGCAATTAGTCGTTTCTTTAGTGTTGAGAGAAACTCTCGTTCCTCGTGAGGAAACACAAAAGTAACGATAACAAGAATATGTTTGAAAAAAACCCAGCGTATTTCCTGGACTAGAGATGGTAGCAGTTTTTTCCCTCATTATGGGGTGAACAGATTTACTAATAACAGAATAAAACTTGAAGAAGGAGACCTTAAGGTCTTTCCACTGTGTCCCACCTGAGGATCTGCTCCACTGATCATGATCTAACTCATTCCAAAGATCTAGTCCATAAACCAGACAGTTTCATTTTGAGTTAGGCACATTTCCTTAATAGTAAGCTTTTAAAATAAATGAACTTCCTTAATAATAACAACTCTTTTGCATGTGATAGCCTGAGAGAGAAACAGATAAGTATCTGATAGTTTATCCAGACAAACTTGCAGCTGGAGTGGAGGTGTTGAGCTGGAAAGAGCTGCTTGCTCTCTTTCAGTCCATGAACTGTAGCAGTCAAATGACACCAGAAGATAAAAGTTTGAAAGCAAGTATGAGAAAGCAGGTTTTTACACAATGCTCAAGTCAGTTGTAGAGTGTTTTTCCCCTCTCCTTATGCACCTCCTAGTCTCTAGATGTCAGAAAATTTATGTGTGTTCAAAAAGAGCCGGATGGAAGAACCGAGTGCGATGCACAGGTCCCTCTGCTTGGAGGACAAGAGGGACAGCTGTGAAGAAAGAGATCTCTAATTGCATCACTCTGAGGCAGAGGAATCATGAATCAGATGATAGGGTACATACCAGCCCATCAGAGACTCACCCATCCTCATGCTTTTTCATATTACCTATCTGCACTGTGGCTTGTCTGGTGTGTCAGGAAGATAGCTGCTGGTCTGGGCAGGATTCATTGGTGCCAAAGACCTTTTCTTTTCAGACTGACTGAAGAGTGCAGTTGGCCTGTGTGTGTTTTTGTGGTGGTGTTTGTTGGAGAGGCCTTTCCTCATGCTTGATTTTCAGGCAAGGACAAGTCAGGACCCTAAATCTTATTCAAAAGTTGTCTGCAGACCTTTTCTAGTTTTGCACGTGCTAGGAGTTTTTGTCTCACAGAAAAATGTTCTATATTCTTAATTTTTGATTAATTAATGATACAGTTGGCCACCAGACCCTCCCATCACACTGAAAAAAGTAAAGTGGACCCACCTACTGTCATGCCACATTGCCAAATATGAAGTGGAAAATCTGGAAACTGTTCTCTCTGTGTGATTTTGCTGTGCTGGGGCCATCGGTCTAAGGCAGGACTGCAGGATCCCATGAATCTGTGAGATGGAGAGCCTTCTTTGGAGCTTATGAGAGTCAGTCTGCTCCAGTCACAAAAGTGCAGTTTCTAATTCTGAATGAACTGGAAGACTGGTGATGAAGATGAGGCTGGTGTGCACAGTATTTTGGTCAAAATGTGAAAGGAGAGGAGGAGAATGCTACGTGTGTCTTAGGAGTACTGTTGCTGTGCTACCCTTGAGAGAAAATAATGTGGTAGTTGTTTTTTGTTTATGCAAATAGTACAGTGTTTAGTTCCTCAAATTTCTTTGTAATCATTGCACACAGAAATGTTAGGCATGTAGCAGACATTGCGTCCCTTACAAATAGGTGAACTTCCAATGCAGGTCATCGAATCTAAACAAAATTTCAGGAAGTATCATCAGGACTGTGGGTCTCATAACAGTAGCCCAAATTTCTGGCTTTGGCTTAGTGTCCGAGCTATTTTATTTGTGGAGGGAGCAAGGCCTCCGAGACCTGAATTCTTGTTACCTGAAAGTACCCTGTGCATCTTGAACTTGCTGAGGCTTTTGACAGACTCCTCATGTCTCAGTGCTTTCCTGCCTCTCCCCAAGTCCTCTTCATCCTGCTGTAGAAGGAAATTAGGTTGCTTTGATGTGATCTGTTCTTTTTATGTTTTTTTTTTTTCTCTCCCTACCTTCTTGCTGCTTAGAAATGCTATGTGGGTAAACGAAAATACATGCTTCTTATACAGATAATGCCTTCCACAGCTTATCATGCAAATCTCCTTACTATTTTTTGGTTAGCATTTTACATTTTTCTTTTGTAATTTGTGCAGGAAATAATGTCATCCCTGCTACTTCTGTATGTCCCACTTCACACACACTTGAAGCACTGATAATGGTGAAGGCTGTGGGCAGTGGCAGGATGGAGCAGACACCAGGACTTTGTTCACCCACTGAGCTAGCTGTGCCTGTGTTGGTCTCCTGGGACAGAGCACCCTAAATAGCTCTGCAAGTGGAAGAGGCCACAGCAGAGACAAGGAGGTAGGCCTGCAGCTCTCCTTGAAATGATCTTGCTGATGTGACTTTAGCTGGGGGGAATTGACTCAAAGAGGTGGTTTATGGAGGGAGTTTGTAGATAAGAGTCTACAGGCAGCGTGGTTGGGAGGTGAAGAAAATGGAGGGATAGTTTGAGCTGTTAATGGGAGCTTTTTTGCCGCATGGTGCAGTTGCTCCTGCCTCCCTTCCTAACAGGAAATTTCCACCCTCTTTTACAGTGCTTCTCCTTGCCAGTTTACACAAGTCCTGGCCCTTGGAGCCTTATTTTTATGTTATACGATAGTTTAGGGGTAAAGGTTAACCGTCTCACCACTGTAGCAGTATTGATTTAAACTCCCATATGAGTCAGAACAAAGCTGTTAAATTCTAGATTGCCCCAAATTAGAAGAGAGTAACTCTATTTGCTAGTGTAAGTGGTTTTAAATTATTTTTTTTTGTGTGTATCTTGACTCCTGCCTTTATAGTGCTCCAAGTCCTTGGCAAACATGGATACTTCCACCTCACAGTGTCAGAGAATTTAAATACTCAATGTATAAGCAATCAGTCTTGGAAATTTCCATGGCTGACTATCCTTGGGCTGTTTAATACTTTCTTACCTTGAGTGCTGTGAGAGACTTTTCTTTTTAGGCCTCCACCAGAACAGCTTCCACCAAAAGCAGTTCAGATGAGTTGGGGATGCAGAAGAACCAGGTTCAAGTCTCTTTTGTGCTGCTGTGTTCTTCCATGAAGTCACTTGCTTCTTTTCCCGGCCAAAGAGCAGAGACATAGACTTTCTTTACCTCGACATATCTCTAGGACGTGCAGGAATTAATGTTAGTTATTTTGCTGAAGGCAACAGGAGAAAAGCACCCGGACTTTTTCTAAAGAGCATACTGAGAATGAGGGCTGAGTGGCAGACAGACAAGCAAAGCAGTTTACTGGCCACATAACAGGTTCTGTTAGGAAACACAGATCTGTGTATCCTGTGCAGTGAAGAGTCCTCATGTTTAGCACTGGGACAAAGTTGTGTGTGATACCCATAATTGCCACATCTTTGCTGAACCTGATTTTCCCATGTGTGTGGCAAGAACCTGTCTTTCCTCTTCCAGAAGTACATACCAGACTGCAGTAAACTGTAGATTTTTCTTACTGTTTCTCCTTGGCAACTGTGTTGTTTTAAGTCTTCAGGGTCTTAATTTGGCAGGCTAATCATTTAATTAGGGTTGGGTCTAAAAAGTAAATACATAATTTTCTACATCTTGCAATTAAGTATGAAAGTAATTGTAGTTACTTAACTCTTTAGTTGTCAGTCATTTAGAAAAAATATCTAAGTATTGCATCAGGCAGGTAAGCCAAAACAAGGGGGAGAGCTGTGCAGAACGAGGCAGGTAGTGAGTCTAACTGTTACAGGGGCGTAGGCTCCAGTGCAGGGGAAGTGGGTGGAAAACCAGACAAACTTGATACAATCAACTGATCTAGATTTAATGCCTGTAGAAAGTATGCTTACAGAAGTTCCATGATCCCTATCAATAGATAATTTTGTGATGGAAATAGCCAGCTAGCAGTAATTAAACTAGCACACAAATAAATTAACTTTTCCAGCTAGTAGCATTGAATAATCAAGTAGTGTTAAAAGTTTAATTCAGACAGACAGTTTGCTTACAAATGAAATAAAGCATTTAGCAAAGGACATGGTTACTTTTCCCCTTCCCTCGCTTCCAGGGAACATCATCTCTACTTTTCCCAGTGACCCATCTAGTGACTTGATTTGTATAGACCAAAAGGAAAACCAGGAGGCACTAACTACATCTTTCCACAGAGCTGGTCATGCAAACAACCAAGTTTGCATTGCTGTATGAGCAGGTGTGTATTAGCCAAACAGTGATACTATATCTGGGAGAACTCACCCAAAGTGGTTTTGCCTGGAGGAGAGGAAATTGTTTCCATAGTTCCTGCTGTTATGTAGTAATGGTGTTGGTTGCTGAAATACACCGTGACCTGTTTTTGAGGAAAGGTGTAAACACTGGTTTTGCCTCAGATGTTGTGTTTTGTTGTTAGTGCTACCTACATGCAAGGACTTACCCTCATTGATCCCTCTCTCTATTCTACTCTTTCATAATTTCTCAGCCTCTGTTCTGATGCTCCTGCTCTTCTTTGCACTCTTAATTTTTTTAACCTAACTGAGGGCAGGGAGCTTTCTTCATGCTGTACATAGGTAGAAGGGCTTCTGCATGCAGGAGAGACTCATGCGGTGGGGTAGAGGACTCCTGCTCCCCTGCATCCACTCACCTTGTTTCCTCTCCTTCCACAGACTTGCATTCAGACTTGACCTTTTCACCTAACTCTTGCTCTGTCACAAGCACAGAACCAGGTTGCCTGACAGCAGCACTCATAGCAAGTACTGTGTTTTTCAGATCTGCCGAGGAGAGAACACTGCCTATTTGCTGTTTGAACTTTGCAAGAATCCCTATTCTAGTATCAGGCACCGTGTCTTGTCACTCTATGCTCTGGGTTAACGACTCCCAAGCTGATGTGCCGACAGATAAAAAGATGGTTCTCACCACCTGACCACCTAGCATGACACTAAAAGTAATTTATGGCATCTGTAGAGAGTCACAGACCTCTTAGATGGGAATGCTAAAGTAGAAGAGGTGTGAATTCAATATATCTAGATATTAGGAGATGTCATGGGTTTTGTTTTTCTGTAGCTCAGTGCAGTTGGTGGTTGAGAATGAACTTTTGTTTACCTACTGAGCAGGTCCTTCACAAAGGACTGGCAGAGGGCAGAACAGGGGGACCAGTGGACATTGGCTGATATATACCTTGTGTTCCTCAGGAAAATTGGTTGCTGCAGGCAGACAGGTTACAGGTTTCCTCAGGTAGCCCTGCCTGTGTGCATGCTGCTGAGCCTGTTGCTTCCAAAAACAAAGGAATGCCTTTTCCTCTCTATCGGGCCAGCCTTCTCTGAGCAGAGATCACTCCATCCTTCCTGAACAAAACCCAACATTCAAAGCAGGAGTTTTAGCCCTCTGCCTGGGGGTCCATTGGGTACATCTTGGCTTCACCAGACTCTGGGCCTCCTGTGATGGTCCTGGATGCTTTGTAATGGCTTCAACCTATGGGCAGCATCCAAGGAGCTTGTGGGCATTGTGGATCCACCTGTCAGCTTCTACCTTTAATCACTGAAGCACTTGCTATATAAGAAGAGATACAGTGAAACGCTGGGGAGTTGAAAAATTCCTTGTTGTCTCAAGCAAGTAGTTCACAAGCTGTTAATAAATCAGTGGGCTCTGAATGCAGACGAACTGGGAGCACCTCTGCACTCTGTGGACTGCAGGTGAGACTTACCATGCTGAGCAACTCTCACTTGGTAATTTGTTCCTGTTCAGGGTGAAGGGATCTGCAGAATCCTCCCGTACAGGATTGACATTGGCAACACCAAGTTACACAGACAGGGTGTTGTTCTTGCTCTGGGTTTAAGCAAAGAGCAGAAATAATAGCATGAGGAGCTACAGTAAGGCCCTGATCTCTCTTAGGGATGAGGGCACTGTAAATCATCAGGGTCTTAGTAAAGTGGGAACATGCCTTCAGAGAGGCAGTGTGAGCCCAAAGTCTGTCAGTTTGTCTGTACTGATAATACTGATGAAGAGAACCTGTCCATTCCTTTGAGTTGCTCAAATGCCTCCTTTAACCCTTTATACAGGGTTGTCTTCAAAGAGGGCTGAAGCTGCTGCAGCCCTGGTGGATATGAGCCATTGGAGGTCAGACAGTGCAGGAGCTTGGTTCTTCAGGCCAACTCAGACTTGTGCAGCACAGAGTAAGCAGGCTGGCTTTTCTCCATTGCTTCTAAGTGCTACTCTGGGATGGAGGAGTTGCTGGGGTGTTCCTGACACTGGATCAGGGTTGGGTGTAATGCTGCTACCCAGCGAAGGCTTCACGCTGTGGGTGCAACAAGGCTGTGCCATTGCAAGCAGAGCTGGCAGAGATTGCAGTCGTGGTGCAAAAGCAGAGCTGTTTTCCTGGCCTCCTGTTTGCCAGGGCCATGGCTTTCCCAGGGGTGCTTCATCTAGCCCATCTCACAGCCTGTGCTTTGGGATGAATTGATAATCCTTTGCAGTTCCTTGTATCTTTCCAGCAGCTGCACAGGGACTTAAGATGCTTAGTCTGGCTAAGGTGTGTCTTACATGCATTGTAGAGCAACTGGGATACAGAACAGGTTCTCTGCTGGTTTCTTTCAAGGCCAAATCCAGAAGTACTCTGGGCAGTTTTACAACACAGAATTCTCTCCCTGGCATAAAATGTGCTTAGATGTTGTGGGACAACCTTAAGCCCATGGTAGGGGAGTCAGACTGTATGTTCTTTGAAGGTCCCTTCCAGCACAAGTATTTTCATGTTTCTGTGATTCTATGAATCACGGCGATTCCTTGGGTGAAACCTTGGTGTGATTTCTCAGTAGAAGTGATGCTTTCAACTTGATTTTACTCTGAAAGAATGGATGTATGCTTTGCAAAAAATGTCATTCCCAATAAATTATGCACTCACAGGATGCTCTTCAAAGCAGAAATTTGGACCAACGCATCTCATAAGGTACAGTTTCAGCTGGTTAATATCTGACTGTTCAGTTCTTCTTTGTTATGGAAAATTCCTGGTTGTGGGCAGCTCCAGTGAGCCGATGGGTGCCCTGCTTGACTTTCTGCACACCCCACTTACCCACAGTCTGACCAGGTTTCTGTATCGGATTGCGTTTCCCTTAGCAGAGTCTTATGAATCAAGTTCCACAAAGTGGCTAATTCATGGCGCAGTAGCATAGCAGCAGACTCTGCTGGTGCCTCCAAGGAGGGACCTATCTCCAAAGCCCCCGGGTTTTATTCTCTCACAGTCTACTCACCGCACACAAGTCTATCTCCTCTGAGTCTTCTGGTCCCACCCCCTGTCTGTATCCATCCTCATCCTTCACATCACCCATCTTCATCCCCTTTGTTATCCAAAAGATCAGCAATTCCCGGCTCCTGCTGTATCTCCCAGCACCCACCCACCTGTCTTTATGCCCTTTTGTTATCTCAAAGGTTGGCAGTTCACAGCCTCTTGTCTCAGGTTTCCCGTTCTGACCTTGATCAGCATTGCAATCTGCATGTCAATCTGAAGTTTGCAAGCAGAGATGCCTGGACCAGATGTATTCCTCAACATTCCTCCAAGGAACTGCATCAGCAGCTCCTGTTTTTCTTTCAAGAGCTGTGAGTGTACAGGGAGGTGGGCCCCTCTTTGTGTATGTGTGGTCTGCTTCCCTCCAGGGAAGAGATGCTGGACTGATACGATATATCCTTTGCTACCCAGTTGTGCAGTTCACCAGCTGACCCACAATTTCCTTACATAGCACTGAGAAGATGCAACGGATTATAAGGTTCACTTTCAAGTGATTTCGTAAATACAGTGAAACTTTAGTTGGGCACACTCAGAACCAATTTAAATCTAGCTCACGCTATTTGTATTGTTTCCACAGCATCTTAGATGTTTGATGCTGTCAAACTATTAATAATGCAAAATGAATATTACAGGAGAGTCATAAGCTTCCATATTGCAATAACCTTGATACCTCTGTGATAAGGCACAGTGGTCTTCCTGGTGTGTTTAGCTCAGAATACAACAAAAATTACACAGTATTTAGGTGAAACTGCAGAATAATTTTAGTCAGATCATCACTCCCTCTTAGTCTCTGTCTTGGAGGCCAGGATTGCCTTTGCTACTTGTACAAATTTTTACAGAAAAGATCATTTTTTTGTGTCACAGAAAAATGCAAATGAAAAAGCAAATATTGCTCCAATCCCGTTCAATTTTGACAAAAACCCCCACCCTAATCTGTAAAACAAGCCAAAATGTGGATTGTTGCCATCTTTAACACTTTGTTCTCATTCAAAACTGAATTTCTTTTAGAACCTTTTTTCTGTTCAGTTTAAACAAAAAAAGCCAGAAATAGGAAATGTGTCTATTGAGTCTGAAAAAATTCATTAACTTGAGGCAATGCACATGTTGTTTGGGAATGCCAGTGAAATGCATAATCATTCAGTTGTTTACATGGCTTACAGAGGAGAATGTTTATGGGTTTCTTGCCAGGTTGCATCTGGTGTTAGCAACACACCTAACTCTTGCTTAACCCTTTTAAACTTCAGCATCACAGAAGGCACACGAGAGACTTGCTGTCGATCACAGGACTTGCAGTTAATGCCTACGGTTCATGACTGGAGGCTTTTAGCTGAGCTGCTCCCCAGCCACCGTGCTGTGCTCCCAACTGAAGCCTGGGCACCTGGAAAGAGGATTTCCTCCTCATCCCAGCAACTTCACCTGTTTCCATCCTGTGATTGAATCCTGAGCGGTGTGCATGGCTTTATGAATTAAGAAACCTTTGACACAGCAATCTTTGCAGTTGAGGGTATAAACTTTGAGAGGCCAAGAGCTGTAGTCAGTGCTTGAGGGATGGATGCTTTGCCTTCATCCATCGTCTCTGAATATGAGCAGCAGTTGTGATGGGAGAAACACTTACCAGATTCTTATAAACATTTTTTGTATGTCTTGCATTATGTTGTTAGTGACAAGGGAAATGCATATTTCTCCAATGGAAACCTTCGGCTGAATTGCTGTGGATTGAATTTTGACATTACCACTTGATAGTTGGTCTGTTAATCAGACTAATACAAATGCATGTGTTTGTTCTTGGCCAACACAAAGAGGGAAAAATCTGGGAGATTTAGCAAGTGTGGTGCAGAGGCAGGAGAGGAGGATTTTCTGGGAGCCAGGTTTTTTGAAAGGCCTGTATAACCTGGGGAGGATCTGGACAGAAGTCTAATGTCAGGTGAAGACCTGAGGGTCCTGCCTTCCTAAAGTTCTGAGCCATGCAAACCTGCCTCAGCAGTCTTCTCTCACATAGAAAAGACAAGTCTAACGTTGTGCAAAACCAGGTGAGATGGCAATGCCAAGCTGCCTTCATAGCACAAAATAAAAGATAGAACTTTGGTCCTATGTGTAGTATGGCATCACCTGAGTAAAAATTGTCATGAGCAAGATAACCAGACTTAGCATCCTGTCAGCGCTACCCAGGCTCGGTGCTTTGGGTAGCATTAGGTTCTTGTTCTCATTTGCCACATGTCATTCATTCCCTACTCCTCCAGAGAGGACTGCATGTACAGTACACCTCCATGTCTGAGTAGGGCTTTGAGTGCTGCATGTGATAAATAAGAGTTTTGCACTTGAGTCAAAACCTGATGAGATTTGTGGTGGCTCTTCTGTCCCAAGTGATTTAATTCCCTGGTCTCACACTGTTCCTCAAGACACCCCAGTCTTTTGCAAAAATTAACTGTCCTTGTGAGAGGCAAATAAGGGCAACAGAGATGGTGAAGAGACTAGAAAGTAAGTCATATGAGGAGCTGCTGAGGGAGCTGAGGTTCTTTAGCCTGGAGAAGAGGAGGCTCAGGGGAGACCTTATCACTCCCTCCTACTACTTGAAAGGAGGTTGTACCAAGGCGGAGGTCAGTGCTCCCAGTCCATAGGAACAGGATAAGAGGAAACGGTCCCAAGATGTGCCAGGGGAGGCTCAGGATGGAATTTCCTCACTGTAAAGGTGGTTAAGCATTGGAATGGGCTGCTTAGGCAAGTGACAGACACCATCCCCAGAAGTCTCCAAGAAAAAACTGGACAGACTAACTGGACTTAGTGCTATGATCTAGTTAACATGGTGGTGTTTGGTCAAAGATTGGAC
>NW_008684781.1:5927-20570 GCF_000695815.1 Acanthisitta chloris | reverse complement strand
CCATTCCAACCTCTAAAATTCTATGCTAATTCTATGATTGTGTGTGGTTTTGGGAACTACAATATAAGAAAGATATTAGCGTAGGAAAGAGGCAACGAAGATGGTGAAGGGCCTTGAGGGGAAGTGGCTGAGGTCACTTGGTCTGTTCAGCCTGGAGAAGAGGAGACTGAGAGACCTCAGCACTGTATAAAACTTCCTCCTGGACATGGAGGGACAACATTGACCTCTGCCCTCCAGAAACCAGTGACAGAACCCCAGGTCTGAAGTTGTGTCAGGGGAGGTTTAGGATGGATATTAGAAAACGGTTGCTCCCAACAGAAGACAGAGTTGAAGAGGAGTTTGAAGAATACTCTCAGGCACATGGTGTGATTCTCAGGGTGTCCTGTGCAGGGCAGGAATTGGACTAGACAATCCTCAAGGGTCCCTTCCAACTCTGATTATTCTGTGGTTCTGTGAAACATCTCCCCTTGGCCAGTCAATGGCACAGCTGGTGCAATGCTTCCTGCAGGGATAAAGGATGGGAGATCCACAGGGGCATTACTGCCTTGAGTAGAAAAGATTTGGCCACTTCAGTAATAGGTACAGTTACCTGCTCCCTATGGACCAAGTCAGCACGATTAACGTGCATCTCCACAAGAAGGTGGCAGAGCATTGAGGCACACCAGGGATGTGGCAATGGAGGCAGCAGTTTCCTGTTGCCAAGTTCTGGCCGCGGAAAGGGAGCACTAGTTGTCTCAGTGAATTTAGGTCTGATTGTCCTAGCTGAAGCTGCAGTGCAATCTAGTTCATGTGTGGGTGGTTGCTCCAGATTTAGCCCTCGGGATCAACTGAAAGTTCGCCCTCAGCTCCTGGGTGGTGTCTGACTGGCAGAGTAAACACAGGCACAGCAATCCCCATCTTCCTCAGGGAGTGTTGTGTTCTGTGTCAGTAACCCCCATCCTTTGAGCAGCTGCATTACTCAGGTATCTGGCATGGCCATGATATGTCAGTGGAGCATTCCCAGGGTGACTGCTGTCATTGATGCATCATGTCAAAGTGGCAAGTCTCACAGATGCTGGTCTCCTGCCCTGAGTCTGTCAAACAGAGCTCATGCACTTTGACGAGGGCACAGGTCAATGCTTGACAGACAGAAAACTGTTGGGCATGTCATTTGGGATATTTCTACATGACAGTGAGTTTTATAATCCTACATGCTGCACTCATGGTCAGGGACATCAAAATTTAGTAAGCTGAGAGTTCTGGGCAAAATGAGTCTATTTCTTCTGTGCTAGAGGCGCCTTGGAATGGATGGCAGAGAAGTTAAGCCATCATTAAACAACACTTGCACTCCAGCAGCACGCACAGTTCTAGTGCAGGGAGGTCAGTGTACCAGGTTAAACACAGCTGAACTCCTGGGACTGAGTCATTACTCAACATCTTCTACAGTGTCTCACTTAGAAGGAGAAATCAGCAGTGGAGTCAGATGTTTTCTTGGATACAATCCTATACACTTAGCAAATAGGCAGAAGACCATTTTTTTCCCCCCTGAAAGCAGCATACCCAAAATAAAATGACTCTTTGCTTACAGCTCTATAGGTCTTTTCCAGACAGCCCCAAAGATCCCTTAGTAATCCTCTGGACCACACTCCTAATGGTATAATGTCCTTTTTTTCCTGCTCCTATATGACTTTTACTGCTTTTAGGTCTTTTCACTGTGTAATTTCACTTAGCTTTTTTTTTGGAATGAGCAGACACGTGCCAGTATGTGAGGGGAGGCTCATGTCATTGCACTCCTCTGACTTCCATGAAGAAATGGAACAGCTTTATCCAACTGACTAAATAGAGGCATGATGACAACTTTACAACACAATAAAGTTGTCTGCAGAAAAAGCACTAGGGCAGTAACCTGGGAGTGGTGTAACAGAAAATAATGGTCAAGGGGAAACATAAGTAGATGCTAATCAAAAATGAAAATTTGAATAATGTGCAACAAGGTACAAGTTGCTTAGAAAACAGAGAAGTCCATCCCATCCTAAAGTTCCAAGCAGGATCAGGATATGATGGTAACCTGCTGTCCTGGGTTGCAGTGTGGGGGTATCCAATGGTATGTATTCTATTATCATCTCCACAAGTTGTCCCTCCCTCAGGGCAATCCTGATGGCTCCCTCAGGGGCTGTCTCTGATCAAGGGGCTGCCAAGGACCCATGCATGGCACATCCTCCCAGTGATCCTTATTGCCTTGTCCCATGGTGAGGTGACTCACCCCAGGGGTGGGGAGCCAAACATACTCACAGGTGTATAAGCTGGGGTTTGGACCAGCACAGGGAGCCCTTTGCCTGCTGGATTCCCAGAGGACAAGAGCTGCTGCTGGACCTTCAGGAGAGAACCGGATCTGCTGGATCACTGCTCCAACAAACCCATCACTCCAGGAGGACTGCAGCCACCATTTAACTGGACTCCTACTACACCCTGACTGACAGGGTTACTTTCTGACTCTGTCAGGTTATTTTCTGAGTCTGCCAGGTTATTTTTTTTGGTACTGTTGCATTTGTGTTGTTTTGTTGTGTTGTTCATATTAAATTGTACTTCTGACTCAGAGTCTCTCACCAGTTTGCTTTTCAAACCAGCACACCTGCTTTGAAAATTAGTCATTTATGAGTATGTGTCACATTCTGCAGTGATGGCAAGCCACTGTCACTAGTTCCAGCTGCACTGAGGCAGCACTGTGAGAGAATAGAGACATAGTGCATTTACTCAAAGTGGCAGGAGGCACAGAGACTCCTTCCTAACAGCTGTAAATTCCCACCCTGAAGTGAGCCCCCTTAACACCAAGCCTAGCTGAGACACGTGCATCACACAGGAGAGGTGGCAGTTCTGTCTGAAGATACCCGAGCTCAGCAATGCTGAGTAACTGGGCATGGCTCCTGACACCCATCCTGCAGGGAACATGTGTGTGCACTGCTGTGCACACTCACATGCCTTTGTCCCTCATCAGCTTGGCAGATCCCAGCCTGTAATATACTCTTGTAATACCATCTTGGCTGCTTCCCAAAAGGAAGGATGGAGTGACAGTCAGACCATAATGGGATTGCACAGTGGGGAAGAATGACCTGTCTTCTACCAAGCAGCATAAGCAGTGCCCACTTGGCGCGTGTGAAGGTGTGTAATGACAGAGATCCCAGAGCCCCACCAGTCTGCCTCTCTGTGCAGCATCATGAACTGGCTGCAATGAAATAAGCCTTTCCATGAGGGACAGAATGCTCAAGAAAACCAAGGGATGCACTTGGAAATCCTTTACAGGTATGTACTTCTTAATTAGTTTGCTTTGTTGCCTGCACTGTGCCTTTCAGAGTTAACAGACATCAGTGACTTAGAGCTACAAATCTGCTTAGAGCAAGGGAAGGAGGTTAGTGTAGGCAGGAGGGCTGCTGTAGGAACAGTTTAAATTGCAAATTGTTACATCCAATCTACCTCCCTTTGGAAACCTCAGGAAAATAACTAGTTTAACATAAAATTATTGTTTGTCATCTAGGTCTTGGTGCTGCAGAAATGACAAGGCCACTTTGATTTAGCTGGAGAGGAAATGTGAAAGGTAATGCCATGTGCAAATTAAAACCCTTTTATCCTGACATCAATCTCTTAAGCAGGAGGCTGTCAGGAAGAGGCAGTTTTGTTAACACATGTCTATCCGGACAGACCTATTGCTTTGCACAACAGCAGGATAAAATTCAGCATTTAATCATTTTTTTCAGTTTTATTACTTAAGCTATGACTTCACAGTCTTCACCTTCAGCAATTTGCATACAAGAACAATTACAGTAATTAACCAGCATAGACCATGCTACAAATTACCCCCAATTACCACTCCAAATGTTTCTGTGCCCTGTACCAAACTGTCTGCAGCAGTACACGAGTTGCTCTCTCCTGGCAAGCTCCTCTCCTGGCCTTTCCCCATCCACACAGCTCAGTGGCTGCTCAATCCTGTGCTGCCCCTGTCACTCCCAGGCCCTTCCCTGAAGGCAGCCTTAGCCAGACACCTGCTCACCTCTCATCAGGTCCATGTGCTGCACAAAGCATCTAGGCTGCTTCCCCTTGGTCTATCAAGTCTCCTTCAGCTTTTTGTTTTCTGGCTCTTGAATATGTCTAAGCTTAACAGTGGAAATCAATCTGTCTGCCAATATGTATTTCAGCCATGCAATGAGCTGTGCTTCTCTTTCAGACTATCTCAATTTCCCTATGTTTCCATCTTATACAGCTTCTGTACTGCACTAGGACACAAATCCTGTACTTCCCTCTGAAATAGCACACCCACTGTGTCTTGGGCACAAATGTTAACAATGTAGATATTTTCAGAGTAAGTCTCTGCCCTGAAACAGCTTCCATTTGGAATGTCAGCAGGTATGTTTTGCTTGCTGAGGGAATATGCATGGCACTTTTTTTTCCCTGCAGTCTAATTACACAAACAGCTGTGGGTTTAGATATCTGCCTTGGTAGTATAAAGCTATGTACTCTGATTTATTTGCCAATATGTGATGTTCTCCTCAAAAAATCAGTACTTGAAGTATTGTTGATCAGTACAGCAGATAAACTTCTAAAATTGTCTCAGAAGTAAGTCTGCTGAAGAACTACTTTGAGGCAAAATCTTTGCGTAAGAATGATTTGCACAGTTAGAAACTTGAAGAAAACTTCCCTCTCTGCCTTGTGGCTTTCTGTCTCTCTCTAAAAGTCTCCAAGCCCTGAAGGACCTATGCTCTATTTATGCATCTGTATCTTTACTGCTGCTGTAAAACTTACAGAAAACCCTCAGGTAAGGAGGTTAACATTGAAACACAAATATGTAACATGGACAAACACATGTTACTCCCATGTATTGCCATGTTTGAATGTTTATCTCTGATTTGAATATGGAACCACAGCAGGAGCCCCAGGAATCTGTCTCTGACACAGAGGCTTTTTGTTGTCTTTCTCATCATACAGTGCAGCCACATTGGACCTAGGAAACAAGAAAATAAGAATTAAGGTATTAGTTATATTAGCAGATGTTCACATGGTCACAATCATTGCACATTTTCATCTGCATGTTTAAAAATGGCAACACAGACTAGTGCACAGCATAGTGCACAGTGCTCTGGAGGAAAGTGACACAGCGGGTTAAGGTAGATGGAAAAAAATCTCATCCTCACTGTTTGGGTTCACCATCAGGGTTGGAATGTGCTTGGCTGGAGATCTTTGTCCCTTTATATGTATGGGTGTATCAATTTCAGTCAGATGTCACAAGTTTCTTTTGCTTTGAGCTCTAGATACTGTGAAACACAGACCAACAAGACACAGACTGAGGGGCATTTTCTTGCAAAACCAAGGGAAGAGATGAGAGATCAGGGCCTAATTTCCCTCTTATCTAACAGGGTGACTCCAAGAGAACCCCAGGGAAGTCAGTGGTGTTGGAGCACTGTAACAACAGGTGCTAAAGGGTTTTCTTCTGGGAGTGGTTTCCAGAAATATGAAAAGATACAGGCACAGTGGAGAGACTGAAGTTTAAGGTTCACCCAGGCAAGAATTAGCCTTCATGCTTACTGGAACACCTGACTTGGGAATGACAAATACACTGAACTGGGAGCAAAGTCCTGTAATAAATAAACCTTGTTTCAGTCATTTCCTCCTTTGTGCAGTGCAGAACTAGCACTTGGTGAGGGATCCCTTAATGGCACCAGTGCCAGTCGCACCTTCCTTTTCCTTCTTACTCCAATGTTTATGAAAAAGAGGGAGCTAAGCTGCAGAAGCCAGACAGTGAAGATTTCTTCTGGAAAGGTAAATTTCCATCCTGTGGGCTGCAGTGTGGTTGATGGTGCTGCATTACCTTGGGAGGAAGAGCCACAGAGAGCCAGGCACCATCAGAAACCAGCTCGGGGGGTGGCCACTTGGCACTGCACTGGGAATAAGCATTTTAAATGCTGGAACCATGTACCCTGGGATTATCTGGGACCTCCTCCCTACATGTCCATCCTTGGCTGCTATCACAGGCTGGATCTGGAGCTAGCAATCCCTTTGCTGTGACACACTCTGGCTGACTCCATGTCTGTGTGTGCCACTCCCTCTTTGCTCAGGATCGACATTTCTGCTCTATTGCAGTATTCTGGTTTCTGGTGCAGATGAGAAACTCTCTGTCAGTGATAGTCACTGACTGTGGCCCATTTTTGGCCTATGTTTGCCAAGAACCATTCTTCTGTACCACCCTGCATCACTTACAGTAATAAGCCATCACATTGTTGAAGTTAATATGCAGATCCAGTTCCTGAGTCCTGAACAAGAACATGAGGATTTTGCTGTAAGAGTAACTGATTAAGAAAGACCGAAGTTTCTTCTTGAGACAGGATTAAAAATGATAGAAAACCCTCAAGCAGCCTGAAAGAAAACAGTCATGTTGCACTGCTAAATGTTCCTAGGTTCTGTGCTACAAAATGTGCACAGTAAATGGGTCTAGCATCTGGTTGAAGGAAGCATTTGATTGAGGGAGCTATTTAGTAAGAAAATGTGCACAGTCACCTCTTCAGGGCTGAGAGCATCTCCAGGGTTATGTGGTAGAACTCAGACCATCCTTTTCAGACCTCAGTGTTGCAGGTTCTTTGCTTTGGGTAGATGGTGTCATTGTCTCTACGTTGGGTGTAGCTTATTGATCAGTTCTGCTATAACAAAATACAGAAACAAAATTATTTTAAGGCATGCTGCTGTTATGTTTTACCAGGAAACTCCAGAAGGAAGCCCTTGTTCTGTTCTGATCAAAGCCCTTTTATGGCCTAACGTTCTATTCTTGGTACTACAGGTTGCATAGAGTGATCTGAAACATAATGGTGCTTTTCAGAAAGGTAAGTCCTACTCTTTGCTGTGATTTACTGATTAGTCTGAGGCCAAAAGAGAAGAAAATGACCTTAACATCATGGTTTAACTCAAAAAGAAAGTAGCAGTAACCCAGTACCAACAAGGTACTTTCCTAGACTAGGGAAGCAGACAAGCCTTGCCTGACCTGGCCATGCTCTTGTTGAGCAGGTGACCTCTATCACAAGGTGTGGCACTGAAGTCACACAGATTACCTCTGGAGTTTTACTGAACACAAATGAGGGCTGTTAGTCTTGTAACAGTCTTCATAACCTCCCACAATATTTACAGGTGCTTGACACTGGTTAGTCGGTTTTAAATGTAAACCCACCCAGTATTTGGAGAGGAAAATGAAAAATTTTCTTCAGTAAAAGCATTGAAACTTTGACAGTAAATGCTACAGTATGTAACAAAAGTTGTCTAGGACAAGGCACAGCTAGAAAGCTGATTGAAGTTCTGACCTACAACTTTGTTCAGTTTTTATTCCATCTTTCTGTACAAATCTGTACTAGTGCCTGGAGCACGAGCAGGTGTTCCTGTGGGCCTGGAGTAGGGGAATATAACCAGGATACTAGCACAGGCAACACCAAGATGCTGCTCATTCCTGGGAAAGGGCAGCTGTGGCTTCCTGCAGTGACAGCAAAGCAGTTCTTGCATGCCCTGCAGAATGACAGAATGCTGCCAAGCCCCTGCAGATGTGAAGAGCTGGGCTGGCTAAAGAATGTCAGTGGGCCAGAGCAGGAAGAATATATATAAAAATCCTTGTAACAGAGCACTCTACGTTTCCAGGCATCCAGTCTGTACACCTCTTTGTTTCCCTTTTTCCTGGTTTTATGTTCTCTCATGAAAGAATACAATAGCTCAGTGAGGCTGCCTGTGCCCCCTGCCAGCCTCTGGGAGGTAGTAAAGCTTCATGATTGCTGTTCTTGTAAAAGGTGTTGCCTCATTTCCTCTTGTGAGACAGCTGTGTTTGATGACTTGTCCAAAGTCATGTTCCAGGTCAGCTGTGGAGCTGGGAGTAGAACTCAAAGGTCTGAGACTGTTTGCCTGCTGCTAAAGAAACAAAATCACTAAAAACTGAAGACTGAGATCTGTGTCTTTGAGCTACAAGGCATCAAGTATGTCACTGTACCTGACAGTAGCTTTTTTTCTTCCCAGGGTGATCATGTGTGGCTGGACACTCAATCAAACAGTGAATTTAATGTCCCTATTGGGGCAGTAGTGAAGGAATCTGACTCAGGACGGATCTTGCTGGAGGATGATGAAGGCAAGGTGGGCTATGCTATAACTGAAGCCTTGAGCAACCTGATCTAGTGAGGAGTTGTCCCTGCCCAGGGCAGAGGGTTGGGGTTGGATGATCTGTGAGGTCCATTCCAACCCCTAAGTTCTATGATTCTATGATAAACTTCTGTAAAAAATGAACATAACATTTAAAAGTACCAGTGACAAAAGAATGGCCCTGCTGAGTCAGACCAAAGCCCCATCTAGCCAGGTGGTCTGACTCTGATAATGTCTGGCAGGGTATACTGAAAGAAATAATATAAAAGTCAGTCAAGCATAGGGTGATGCTCTGACCTCCCCAGGCCCTATGAAGATTCAGAGCTTCTGAGGTAGAGGTTGTATCTGCATAGTTAAGAAGGACATGGACAGGCTCCAATTCCTAAATTTGGTAAGGCTTTAGGTGAAAAAGTGATCCTGCTAAAGTCAGCTGGGGGTCCCATACAATGTTGTAGCTGTGATGACCTGACAGAGCTGCACTCTGAACAGTCTTAAATTCAGTGATAACCAGAGCCCACTTGAACAGCTTCATTCAGTGTTTCAAATCCTGGGGAGCACCAAACCAGTTAACTTCTGTTGTTCGGTCACCTGTCTGTTAGAACATGACACTGAAGCTTCCTCTGGTCTCACCAGTTCTCCTTCACTTGCCTCTGAGCCACAGCACCACACAGTAAAGTCAGGGCCTTGTCTTTTGCAGGAGCACTGGATCACAGCGCGGAACATGCACGTGGTGCGCCCGATGCACCCGTCCTCTGTCCACGGGGTGGAGGACATGATCCGCCTGGGGGATCTCCACGAGGCTGGCATGGTGCACAACCTCTTCATCCGACACCAGGAGCACAAAATTTACGTGAGTGCCAAGGCCACTGGGCCAGCTCACTTTCAGGAACAACCTACACACTTAGCAAGTGACCTGAGCAGCCTGTGAGCCTTTCCCACATAGGACCCTCTGCTTCCTTTACTGATTGAGGGTGCCAAGGGACACAAGACAGTTTTTCTCTCCTTTCATTTGAGTGCTTTGGCTGTGAAGAAGAGAGCTAACAGCAGAATTTGCAGGCACAGTGCAGGGTAGTGACCTTGCTTACTTTCTCCTAGAGTGTTCATTTCCACCAGCCTCTGACAGGGAGCTAAATCCAGCCCATGTTGCTGTTTGTGCTGCTGTGACAGAGGATCAGGCTTTTCCATCCTTTGTCTCCTATGCTATATACAACACAGGAGAGGAGCTGCCTCTTACAACACAGGTGGTAGTGTAAACAAGGACTGATTTGATAGATGCTGCAGTTATAACTACCAAGGTGCACCAAGACCTGTTATGTACCAAGACATGTTATATCAGACTCCAGCAGTCTGCAGCTGTCTTAGGTAGTTCTTGAAAAACATTACTGCCTTGGATTTCCAGAGCCTTCATCAGCCTCCTTCATTTCAATGGTGCTGCTGTTTACAAATGACTGTATGAATAACACAACCATAACTTTGCCCATTAGCAAACTTCAGCTACATCTGCCCTAGAACACAAAAGCAGCTTAACAAAACAACTGCAAAAAAGCTAACGATAACACAAAAATTCCAGGTCAAATTGGACTTTCCTGTGATTTAGCTTGAGACAGAGAACTCAGCTGTGATTTGGCAAGGAAATTATAACTAACATTCCTCCTTAGGCAAAAACCTTCATATCCTGGGATGTTCAGCAGTTTATAGGGAGGAACTGGGCTCTCAGCCTCACCTAAGTGCTCCTATGACCTCCCAGGCTTCCCTCCTCCCTCTGTTTAGATTTATACTGCAAGTGGCTTTGGTTATATTCTAATTTGCAGGTTTGCTGCTAGAGGTGGCACTCATAACTGTTTTCCAGACTTACACAGGATCGATCCTGGTAGCAGTGAATCCATACCAGCTGCTGCCCCTCTACACAGTGGATCAGATCAGACTGTACTGTAACAAGAGGATTGGAGAGCTTCCACCTCATGTCTTTGCCATTGCAGACAACTGCTATTTCAACATGAAGAGGAATAAGAGAGACCAGTGCTGCGTGATCAGGTGACTGGACCAGGAGAGGGCGAGTAGCAGAACTCAAGCTTAGCATAGTTTTGGGGACACAGGAGACTTTCCAAATGGGAGGGCATAGATGAGACAACAGGAAGGAAATGTTTTCTCCCCTGATACTCCATTTTCAGTTAGGGCTGCAAAAGGCAGAACACAAACAAGGAGTTTCTGAAGTCCATTGCTTCCTCCCAGAATCACGTTACATGTATTTTCTGAGACTAGACATTTTCTCAAGAGAAATAACCTCTGCTAACATGAGGATGGAGGGGAGCTTTTTTCATCCTATAAACAATCCATTTTCTGTTTGATATCAGTGTGAAGAACCAGAAAGTCTCATTGCAATAATATCTGATTATAGCTGAGGCAACTCAGTTGATGTGCTAGGACTAGCACTGACAAGCTTATAATGCATTAAACAAAAGCAAGTGCTCATTTCATTTGCACTGGTACAGAAATTCTTCCATGGATTTTCTTGGGTTCAGTTGGTGGGAGAATTTAGTCCTCAGCCTAAGTCTAAAAAAACAACTTAAGTTGTAGCAGGTAAGATGATGAAAGACTAAAATTCTCTGTCCCCACATGAAAGACAGTCTGATCTATCACTCAGAGTAAATATGTGAGATTTTTTTGTTTTTAAACTTGATCTGCCATTTTGCCACCCTAGCTGAGAAAGAGAAAGGAAACCTGTAATGCTCTTGTTTCTTACTGCAGTGGAGAATCTGGAGCTGGGAAGACTGAAAGCACAAAGCTAATACTACAGTTTTTGGCAGCTGTCAGTGGCCAACATTCCTGGATAGAGCAGCAAATCCTAGAGGCCAACCCCATTCTGGAAGGTGGGTTATTTAGCAAACATGCTCAATTCACCACATTTATCTCAGGATTTTTGTATCAGAATAAAAATAATGAGAAACAGACATTTGAACCATTTTATCTGCATAACTGCTAAACCCTTGCAGCACTGGTGATGCAGAGCAGTAGTTCTCTGTACCTTTCTGCCACGTCCCCATGAAACCCACAGCAGCTCCCACACTGTAGGAGGAGGTGCCACTATAGTTTGCAACCCAGATCTGCTGGGAGCACAAGATTCCTTGGCAGTGCAGAGCCCAAGGTAAAGACCCCTGGTTTAGCATTTGCCCTAGATAGTGGCAAAGTGACTGGCCAAGCATGAACATATCTATAAGGGAGCTCCCTGAGACACCTGTCTTGCTCTGGAGAAGGATAAAATGTGTCCCAGTAAATCCTTCTGGAGGTCTTCAGACTTTCCCAGCTCTCTTGGCCAAATAAAGAACCACATTTGGATCATCTGGAAATGTTTTTTTAGCACCTAATTATCTGGATGCCCAGTATGCCTGCCTCTCTCTTCAGCCTGAGACCAGTCATTCCCTAGTGCCTGTCCCACTGCCATTTGGAACACAACGTGTGAAATACCAGCAGCCAAAAAGAAGGGCATAAAAAAATAGACTTGATGTTCATTAACTGCAGTAATCCAGATACTATCTCTGTCCCTTGCCCATCAGCTTTTGGAAATGCCAAGACAATTCGAAATGACAATTCCAGCCGCTTTGGGAAATACATTGATATCCACTTCAACCAGAATGGTGTGATAGAAGGAGCTCGGATAGAGCAGTTTCTCCTGGAGAAGTCCCGGGTTTGCCGGCAGGTGAGGGCACTGCCAGGTGTACACTTTGCCTGCCTGGTACAAGCTTATGCTCACAAAGCTGTCCATTGGCCTATTTCTCTTTTTTTTAGGCTCCAGAGGAGAGGAACTATCATATCTTCTACTGCATGCTAATGGGGATGAATACAGAGCAGAAAAAGATGCTCAATCTGGGCACTGCTTCAGAGTACACTTACCTCACTATGGTAATAGTCTCTGCTTTCTTCTCCATTATCCCTCTGCCCTGTGCTTCTCCCAGTGAGCAGTTACAATCACTAGGAGCTGCAGGTGGGTAGTTACCAAGTGTGAACAGTCCTTTCCTTAGAGCACCAGAAGCAGTAACACCAAAAGTGCTGAGAGACTGTTTCAGAGACCAGTGGGAGGCAGCTTGTGGCAGGTCAAAGCTTCCTATTAAAGTCAGGCTTAGAGACATAAAGGACATCTCAAAGTACATGAGAAATATCCCCCACTTTCTCAGGCACTCAGATTTCAGAGGAATGCAAGGGATCTCATGCTGGGAAGAATGCAAATCAGGTGTGTACACCTTAGAGGAAAGTGAATAAGCAGAAGTAGTGCCAAGAATCCTAGTCCCTGTGGCTAATAACTCTTACATACATAATCCAGGCAGCTGGAATTCCATGTAACCTCCAACAGCTGATGTTTATATCCCTGTCTGGGTTTATGTTGCCACAGTGGCAGCTGTGGAAAAAATGGAGCTAACTCCTGCTGCTACTGAAATTAGTGGGAGCTGAGCATCCAGTTTCAAAGGAAATTAGATCAAGTCTATAATCTGTTTCTGGAGGCTCAAAAGCAAAACTATTAAAGTTGCTGGAGATTTTGTCAAATGTAATGAAAACAGTTTCAAAATGGCAGTGATCTTGCAGCAAAAGCTGATGAGTGCAATTAGTGCAATCCACACATAGGCCCTTGTCAGAAGTAGCAAGGATAAAAAAGGGCATTTCCCCATCTCCATTAGGGCTGAAAATAGTTTCTATCAGGAGCAGCATCCTAGGACCTGCTGTGCAGGCTTTGCTCAAGGCTCTTCTGATGCTGCCTTGGATGCTTCCATTTGCTTTCCACTAGAACTTAATACTTGTATTTTGAAATTTGCCTTCTCCTGATCCAATCCCACTTGATTTGATTTGAGATGAGGGCTTTTAATTGTCCATTGACAAGGCAGAGAGGAAACCAAAGAAACAGGCATGGTAACCTTGTCAAAGCTTCCTGTCCTTCTATGCTCCAGAGCAGCTTTCCACATAGCTTTTCCTTTTGGCTTCCCCAGTATTCAGTCCAGCCTTGGAGAAATGCATTGTTTAGCCCTCTGCTAACAGGTTCTTCTTTAGAGTAAAGATGAAGGAAGAAACAACCACGGGCAGATGATATAGAATGTCTAAATAGGTTTCTACTTCGTGTCTTGTGGCAAGTGACTCACAGGGTAGCCACGCTGTGTACAAGGATTTCCTAGCCTGCAAGTTCCTTTCTTTCCTGTGTGGGTTCAGGGAGGATTTTCCTTACCTGTGGGTGTGGTGTCTTGCAGGGCAACTGCATGTCCTGCGATGGCCGGAACGACGCGAAGGATTACGCCCACATCCGCTCGGCTATGAAGATCCTCATGTTCTCAGATTCTGAGCACTGGGACATCAGCAAGCTGCTGGCTGCAATCTTGCACCTAGGGAATGTAGAGTTTGAAGGTAAACTCAGCATTGCCTGTCCTTGCCATTCCTCAGGCTTGATGGTAAAGGCCTCAAGGTGCGTCCTTTAGGTGCTTCCTGCTCCCATCTGCACAGATCAGGTGCTGCTGCTGTGCCCTGTATAAATGGGTGAGCAGAGCTGTAAGGGCAGGCAGATAAGCACCATGAAATTCTCATTTGTGACTCCCTGCCTAGTGCTTTGAAAAACAGCATCTTATTATCCTTCTGTCACACCATCAGCTTACCACCATTGTCAGTAGGCCCTTATCACACAAACTGAAACAACAGAGAGTACAATGCCATGTGACATGTGCTGACTGTTGTGCTACACAAGCCAGAGTGGTTGTGATAATAGCAGTTATCCTCCTGGCTAGGTCTGGGGGACAGTCTGGGGGACACTCACCTGCATTGGTGCAGTTTCGGTATGGACAGGCGCAGTGTGACACTCACCAGCTGGATGCCAGAAGCTCTCACATTTTAGAAAAGAACTCACTTTGTGATACAAAGGGCCCACACAGTGCTGCCAGCTGGATTCTTTGGAGTAACACTGGCTGCTAAAAACTAGGGATTTCCCTCATTGCTTTCTGTTGTCTATATTTCCAAGAAGACAGATAAACAGAAAAAAATATTTTCAGAAATGCATTTTCTGGAGTCAGATACCACTTCCCCATGTCCCCAGTAGCTACTAATTAAAATTAATAATCCTGTCAGTTTGACTGCTACTTTTAGCCTGATGTTCTGGAGTTGTGAGGGCCCTGTAGGTCCCAGGATCCCTGGGTGAAATCAGCACTTTCCTTAGTAAAATGATCAAATGTGAGTTTCCAAAGAGAACTGAGTGCCTTGCCACATTCCCAGAGCTACTGGATCACAGACAAAGGGCTGCACTAACAGCACAGCCCCCCAGTGTAGCAGAAATGGCTTCCCCTGAGACTTACTGTGTCCTCATTGCAGCTGCTGTGTATGACAACCTGGACTGCTCCGACGTGATAGACTCACCACACTTTTCAATCGCCACCAAACTGCTTGAGGTAATAGACTCTCACCTTCTGCTGCTGGTTCTCTCCTTCACCCTTGTTCCCTGAGCACACTGAAGGAGCACATCTCTGCAGAGTGTTTGTGTAGGGATGC
>NW_008684781.1:0-5910 GCF_000695815.1 Acanthisitta chloris | reverse complement strand
TCCCTGCTGACCCTCCAGCCATGCTGTTGCAGATGTCTCTCTGAGCTGGGAGATCTTTAACTGGGTCAGCAAGCCAACAGTGGATGCTGCTGGACAGGCAATTTGTGATAGATCTCTTCCAGACTTTGCTGGATCTCATTTATCCAGCTGGATTGACTAGGTTGCCATGACTGTTCCTCCAGGTGGACTACAATGAACTCCAGAACAGCCTCACAAACCTTTCCATCATTGTCCGTGGAGAAAGTGTGTCCAGGCCTCTGAATGTGGCTCAAGCTGCTGATGGGAGGGATGCCTTTGTGAAGGTACTGGTGTCCACACCTTCCCTGTTCACAGACTGGGGATGCCTTCAGAGCCATCTGTCTTCCTGCCTGAGGAGCCTTATCTGGCAAACATTCATGCAGAGGGCTCTGGTCCCTTGTAATTCTCCGGCACGGTTTGACAGCAGCAAATAGCAAGCAGTAAGGTGTGTTCAAAGGCTGTAATGATGGGCTCTAATTCCTCTTTTTCTTCCCCAGGGTATATATGGACGGATTTTCCTGTGGATAGTGAACAAGATCAACTCAGCCATTTTCAACCCAGCTTCTCAGAATCCTAAATACAGACGTCAGTCCATTGGGCTCCTGGACATCTTTGGGTTTGAAAACTTCAGCAACAACAGGTAGGAGGCACCAGATGCAATTCCACTGGGAAGCTGAAAAGCAGCAGATGTAAAGGAAAAGAATGAAAGAACAGACACATGCTCTTTCATCATCATCCTGATTCTCACAAAAGCAGTAAAATTTCCATTACTGAATTTCCCCAATGATGACCATGCACAGGTTCCATTTTTCTTCAATCTTCTCCCCCAACCTTCATTTTGGTGCAGTCATTGCACATGCCTCTTCCAAAACCTCAGGGATTTTCTCAGAAGAGATGGCTATGAAGCTACTCCACAGGTGCACACAGTGTGCCACAGCAATTCCCAGGTAATGACACTCAGGTGCAGCAAGACGGAGTAACTAGCAAAAGAACTGGTAGTTCCAATGCCAGTGAAAACACCTCACACACTCAGTCAAGTGATTTTCACAGTTATATGTTCCTTTTTATCTCTGGAGTTTCTTAGAACACATACAAGATCTTTCTTAGCTTACTCAGCAGCACTCAATGATCAGTTGGTCACTGCTGCTGATCTTTACCACAGCAGAAGATTCATTCCTTGTGTTGCTAAGACTGGCAACGTGCAGTGGTGATGATCATCAGCGCTGTGGAATGTAGCAGTAGTATATGTGGATATGGATTTAATGCAGAGAATAAAAATAGCAGTGCAGCACTGGCCAAGACTGACTGTGAGTTCTCATCTTGTCCCCCCCCAGCTTTGAGCAGCTCTGCATTAACATTGCCAACGAGCACCTTCAGCAGTTCTTTGTGCACCATGTCTTCAAGCTGGAGCAAGAGGAATACCTCGCAGAGCACATTGCCTGGAACAACATTGAGTTCACTGACAACCGCCAGGCTCTGGAAGTCATCGCGCTCAAGCCCATGAATATCATCTCCCTCATTGATGAAGAGAGCAGGTTCCCCAAGGTAACTTTCTGGTTTTGCTTGTACTGCCTGACTTTGCACACAGCTGAACCACCTTACACCAGGAACACTTGGCTTTACACACAGAAAAGTGCAAAAGTGTCCTCTGCTTGTGAAGTCCAAAGACCTGAGAAATTCTCAGTGCACCTGGTGATGTTAGTAATGCTATGGGGGCTTGTGTACAGCCCTAGAACACCAAGCCTTATGCTCTGATGATGTGTTCTGTCCTGATGCTTGAGAGAGGGGTCTGGTAAAAGGGAAAATAATTTTGGCACAACCTTCCTCCACATCTACTACACAAAGAAGGGCAGAATTTGAGATTCTGTTATCTCTGAGCATCACTTCTGTTTGTTTGCTGAGCACAGGCCAGTGCTGGGGACAATCTGCTTAACTGTCCTTTTTGCCTGTAATTGTTTCTAGGGCACAGATGTCACCATGCTCGTCAAAATCAATTCCCTCCATGGCAAAAGCAAAGTCTACATCCCACCTAGGAGTGTCCATGACACCAAGTTTGGCATCAACCACTTTGCTGGGGTTGTCTTTTATGAATCAAAAGGTGAGCCTCTCTCTGCTGGATACGGAGGGTGAAGAGAAGGGCATGACCTGCCCTGGATATGTGGCCCTCCAGGGCAGTGTTGATCTGAAGTTGATCAGGAGGTCAGGAGGATTACTCTAAACCAATCTGCAAGTTACTGTAAATTAAGTGGATTTTAGCTAGACAGAGGTGAGCTGGCAGGCTGCAGAGGTAATGAGCTAATTTTGTTTCCATCCTATAGATTTCCTGGAGAAAAATCGTGACACACTGAGTGCTAATGTAATGCAAGTGGTTCATTCCTCTAAAAACAAATTCCTGAGAGAGATTTTCCAGGTGGAAACGACCCCACCTAGTCTGGGACGTGGGACCATCCGGCATCTTGGAGCTGACCAGGTCTACAAGGTTGGCTTACTGGCACTGGGTTGCAGAAACAATTAGTTTCTCTTCCCTTTCGTAAAGCTCTGGCTATTCTTGACCACATCTTTCTTCTGCACTGTCTCTGCAAATCTCTGTTTCATCCAGCTCAATTATGCAAAGGAGGCTGCAGAAAATGTCAGGGTCTAGTGTCCATGCTGTAAGCAAGCCCTGTCTCTCTGCCCTGGATGCCT
This sequence comes from Acanthisitta chloris, assembly GCF_000695815.1. Classification (NCBI taxonomy): domain Eukaryota; kingdom Metazoa; phylum Chordata; class Aves; order Passeriformes; family Acanthisittidae; genus Acanthisitta; species Acanthisitta chloris. Next base: position 3,207 of record NW_008684781.1, on the reverse strand, counting down.
GCAGGCTGCCACAGATCCATGAGCTGTGGTACCAGCCATCACCTGGATGGGTTTGCTCTGCATCTGCCTGGGCACCCATACAGCATCCACATCACCAGGAGGGGTGTGAATTAGGAGAGGGGAAACTGGAGTTCAAAAGGTTCCCTGGAATGGACAAGGCACCCACCAGAGACCCCTCTGCCCAGGAGCCAGCAGCTAACTGCTGCCATGCTGCACAGGTAGCCAGTCTGCTGGGACCACAACACCAAGAGGTCTGACAGGGCAGCTGGCCAGTGGGTCGTGGCCTTTCCATTCTTGCCAAGGGCTGACAGGTAGCACAATGGAGCCAAGAGCTGTGATGCCACAGAAAGATAATCTCCTCCCAGTGACACCTGTAGTCTCACTGCCCTGCATATCACTGCAGCTTTAGCTCTCCCTCCTGGCCCAGAGACTTAGTGACAAAGGTCATGATGGCTCAGTATCACAAAGTCATCTGTGCCTGGTGGTGTAGGGACCCTTGTCTGTGCCTAGTGAAAATGAGGCTGTAAAGTGCAGTGGACTGGAAACAGGATGGGGCAGAGTTCAGGTTCTCTGCCCTGCTCCAACTTTCACAGACCTCCATTTCTGAGCATTTAACTATGTAGTGTCATCAGCATGTGAAGGTGGTTTTGGTTTCACTGTTTACATCTTTGAGTTCTCCTCTCAGGATACAGAACAGACAGCTTGCTATCTTACCTTTTCTCCTGGCTTGTTTTCTGAACCTGTCCTTTCTTCCTCTGTATTTTTCCCAGTGTGGCTTTCTGCTGTCCAGAGCATCTGGCCATGGACAGGTAAACATCCTGGGGGAGAAGAATGTCAGAAGTGGTACAAGCTGCAACAGAGAACTGGCTTAGCATCTCTTAAATGCTATGAATACCTTCAAATTGAATATCAGGTCTATCTAACTTGCTCTGATGCTCTAATGACTTTTGTCTCTATAAATAAGGTTGTGCTATTGAAAAAACCCCCACCCTTTCCTTAGATTTAGAAAGCACAGCAGCATGTGATACTAAATGTGGTCTAATGGAGATACTAAATGTGGTCTACCCCATTTCAAAATGCACAGAAATTAGCTGAAATACCTGTATTACCTTGAAATAGGTGGGCCCACCATGGGGAAGCCTAAGAAGGAGGCTACAGGAAAGAATAATGAATGAAGTGCCAGGAAAAGTTTTTTCATTCTCAGGTCTCAGAGTTCCTCTCCTGGCACACCAGGGGTGAAAAGTCACCATCAACTCAACAGCAACTTCAGCCTTAACAATGCTGTGTGTGTGAGATAAGGAGGGAATGGGCTTCAGCCTTGTGTGGCCATCCCAGTGCTGCTACAGCAGAATGGCCTCTAAGCTCCGAGAGTGAAACTTGCTTTTAACTCTTACACAGCTTAAATATGTATATACTGTTGCCCTACCTGCTTCAAGCAGATGCTTACTCGCCCTAAGCTGCACCAGAGCTGCGGTGAGACATCCCTAGGAGCTGTTTTCCATACACGAGTGTTTGATCGGTGGAGGGCAGCCTTGCCCTGTAGCTAAAGCAGAGAGTGGCCACCCGAGTGTTCAAAAGGGCACTTTAAACCTAAGAACAGCAGAATGAGGCACCGTAAGGACCATGGAAATCAGGGCAGCCACTGGACTTTAAATTATTTAGTGGGAAAGAGACCCCACAATCCACCAAATCCCCCACAAACAAACAAACCAGCCGTGTTGTGCTGCAATGACCTGCTCCATGCCTGTATGCAAAAGGCACGTGGAGTCCTTTTGTTGCTTGGGATCTGCACTGCTGTCACCCTAATTTAATGCGCCCTTAAAACATACTGGGAGGTAGAAGCTTAGGCCTAATGTGGTGATCTATATGACAAAGACATGGGTGGAACTGTGCTGTCAGAGAAGCTGGGGAAGCCAGGAGCAGCTCTTATCCTTTCCTCCAGTAAAAGTTTGCAGTTTCACTGCTTACTGTAGTAATAATGAGCAAGGTGATCAGTCATCCTAATCCCTAACAAATAGGCTGTTCTGGACCTTTGGCATTCCTAGCTCTGATGGCAGCAAAATGTCTGGCCTGGAGGTTATTTTTGCTGCGGGAGTGGCTGTTTCTCACCAAGCTTCGAGGCACACACCCACGAACAACAGCTTGGTGCCCACGCCCGACACTAAACAGCCTTGGCTGGAAGAGCCAGGTCAGCGTGGGCTCCTGTGGGTGGAATTTCTTCTACCACAGCCAACTCCACTGCTAGACCTTAGTGCCCAAGTAGCTGAAAGCACTTGGTGGGGTTTCTTTGCAAGAATAAACCCAAATTCACTGAGACGAAGAGGCCAATTCAACTCCCATGTAGGTTATTTTTTTCTCTGTTACATTGTAGAAAGATACAAGTGTTATTAATCGGCCTAGTGAATGATGTAGCAGTCAGCATGTGTTTACTCTTCCCAGGGCTTGGATACCACCAAGAGGCTCTCTACTCTGGGAGGACAGTTCAAGCAATCCCTGGAAAAACTAATGAAAATCCTTGAGCAGTGCCAGCCATACTTCATCCGCTGCATCAAGCCAAATGACTACAAGAAACCACTGGTAATGTTCTAACAATATGAGGTCTTGTCTTCAGTAAAGTTTCTAATGAGAAAAAGCTGACAGTTGCTGTGTAGCATTAGCTGTACTTGGCTGCAGCCAAGAAGAGCTGGAGGACAAGCTATAACTGCAGTTAAGAGAGTGGGAGGATATAGCATTGTTAATTTAAAAAAGTTAAAATCTCTGAAAAGCATCACAGAGCAATGGATGGCAAAGAAAGCACATAGGTGTATTCCTGAGCAGAGTTATAGAAGCCTCTCCTGTAAAGAAGTGCAAGGTCCTACATCTGGGCCATGGCAATCCCAGGCACAGCTACAGGTTGGGTGGGGAAGTAATTGAGACCAGCAGTGAGGAGAAAGACTTGGGAGTGACAGTGGATGAGAAGCTCATCATGAGCTCCCAGCCAAGAAACCAATGGAATCCTGGGCTACATCCAAAGGAGTGTGGGCAGCAGGTCAAGAGGTGATTGTTCCCCTCTACTCTGCTCTGGTGAGACCCACCTGGAATACTGCACACAGTTCTGGTATCCTCAACATGAGAAGGACATGGAACTATTGGAGCAAGTCCAGAGGAGACCACAAAGTTGCTAAGAGCGCTGGAGCACTTTCCTTGTGAGGACAGGCTGAGGGAGTT
>NW_008684780.1:393-1237 GCF_000695815.1 Acanthisitta chloris | reverse complement strand
GAGCAGAGAGGCACAGTCTGGGCTGTCACCCAGGTCCAGCGAGCAAAGTGGCTCTGGGTTGCTGGTGCTGAGCACTGAACCTGTGGCTTGACAACCAGGAGCCTCCACGAGCAGTTTCTGTCCCAGCCTGTCACACTCTGCAGTCACAGGCAGAAAGCAAAAGAGAATGTTCTGTTGTGCTTATTGGACTCATCACTTCTGAGAAAGCAACTGCTGAGTGAATCCATTCTCTGTACTAATGACATGGAGGTTTACTGACAATTTTATTAGATGTTTGACAAAGGATAAGAATCAGCACAACAAAACATTGAAGTTTTAATATTTCTTTGTGGGTATTCTGTTAATATTTTAATGCAAAATGTTTCTGACCAGTGCTGAAGAACTACAAAACAATGTGAAATTCCTGTTTGATAAATTAATACTGTATGTCACTTGATGTGTTACTTTAGTAAATTGTTTTATTTCTTTACAAAATAAGTACAAATAAGGGAGTATGTTTTCACACAAATTGGGGTATTTACGAGTATGTACAGAAATCATCAAAATAACGTAACTCTAATAAACACAAGGCCTTTATAAACAATATGTACAAATTATCAATACATTTAAAACATAACTTTACACTTCCTGGCCTTAAATACCTTATGAATAATCTTTTGGCTAAATAGCAGCAGTATAAATTTTCTTCTGCTTTTCATAAACCTTAAAAATAATTAAAACCTTTGTTTTTAAAACTATTGGACAAATAGTTCTATTTGTGCTTTCGCTATGGTTTCCCATTAAAAAAAAATTGCCTCAAAAAAGTGGCAAGCATAACATAGTAAAAATGGAAAAGATAAATAAG
>NW_008684780.1:0-342 GCF_000695815.1 Acanthisitta chloris | reverse complement strand
GTGCCTGCCCCGGCCGCGAGACTCGAAGCCTTCCAGAGCTTCAGCCCACACCTCAGGTACTGCAGCTGCTCCTCATGCTTAAAGCCACGCGCTTGGCCCGGAGTCCTCGGCCGAGGCACTGCCCCCAGAAACCTTTACAGCCACCTTAAAAAGCCATATAGAATACTCTAAAATCTTTACTGAACAATACTCTCTTTTAAAACCACCATTAAACCATACTCTTTGCAATAAATAAATTAACATTTTTAGAAAATAAAACCCCGCTTTCACTCGTGTCACTAGCCAGCTGCTACAAACGCGCAAAGGGCCCAAGAGAAAACGACTGGAAGGTAGTGGAGGGAG
>NW_008684779.1:0-8427 GCF_000695815.1 Acanthisitta chloris | reverse complement strand
TTTCCAACCCTGTTGATTCTATGATTGTATGAAGGCTGAGGTGATTTTGGTTTTAAGAGTGGGAAACTTTACTAAGGAAAGACTTATTTTTTACCTAACAGTCATCTTTGAGGTCTTTCAGTACTTAGGAGTGATTTTCCTGCCTTTCCTGTGTCAAAGGCTGTTGCTTTAAACATCTTGTCCTATTTCCATACATTAAGAGAACCTTTGGATGTCTCTGTAAAATTAAGTTTTTTGAGGATTATCATTAGATTATAGTTAAACTGATAGAGCCAAATAGAAATTCATACTTAATTCCCTGAAAATCTCTACCTAATATAGCTGCAGTTAAACCCTTCTCCTTCCAAACCAGCAGCTTTATTGGAATGAGCTGAATATACCCTTGGAAGTGCTTCCCCCACACGTGGAAAAGATTTAAACCCCAGGGATTGGGGACCTCCATTTCCTTAAACTCACTAGAAAATAATTCCTTTTTGTGTTTGACTGCAACCATGAATATTTGATCCTTGTTTTTTCATTTGTACTGGATTTTTTTCCCTGCTAGTAGTATGGTGTAGCTGCCTTGTTCCTCCTCTTCAATGGACTCTGATCCTACGTCTGTGACGTCCCAGTGAATTCCATGGTAACAGTCAAGAACACCATATTGTGGCATGTCTGAATCATGCAGAAGGAATTTGATGAAAGGGGGAGGGTTTCTATTTAAACATATCTTGAAAATTGTAGTGCTGGGAAAAAAAACCCCTATGAAAACACTGTGGGATTTCAGGTTCTCAAGGCGTTTGTGCAGTAACGAGCAGGAAGGAGGTGGCTCAGCCCCTTTGCTGGCACTGGAACATCAGCTTTCCTTCTTTGAAATCCTGCTAAAAAGTGAATGTTCTTAAAAAGTGGGTAATTTGGTAGGTGTTTGTATTAGCTTCTAATTATACAGTGCCATTCCTGGGTGTTCTCTAACTGAGGGATTGGCTCTGGAGAGCTGTTAGCACTGCAGAGGATGAAAGGGAAATCTTGGCACGGTGGAAGATGCACTGACAACGTGTATTTTTGTGCCATCTTCTGGAAAAAAAGGAGAGGGCTCCAAGAACCTGTGTGCATTACACCCTTTGTGCTGTTGCTTCCTCTCTGCACCCTGAAGCTTCCAGACTTGTTTAAAGATACCATAATTTATTTGGGGAGAATCAGGATTTATCTCTCTGCTCCCAATGCATCCATCCAAAGCTCCCAGCAGGTTTGTTCTCTCTTTGTTCATGCTGCAATCTTTTCTTTGCAGGGTGTTTTCTGCTTACATTAAGGAAGTGGATGAAAACCCAGCCAGTACCCCCTGGGGCTCCAAGATGCCTTTTGGGCAGCTGATGTCAGAGTTTGGGGGTGCAGGGAGTGGGGGGTGGGTGCACAGCGTCAGCTTCTCCGCCAGCGGCAACCGCCTCGCCTGGGTCAGCCACGACAGCACTGTCTCGGTTGCTGATGCCTCCAAAAACATGATGTAAGTATCCCCTTGCTGTCAGCCATTGCCTGTTGGACTTGATGATCTCAAAGGTCTTTCCCAGCCATAAGGATTCCAGGATTCTGTGTGGAATCCTTATCTCATTGTGCTTGCAGCAGTGAGAGCTGTGACTGCTGTTGCCTGTTTTGGTGGTTTTACTGTCGATTCCAGGAGTCTCTTTGAGGTTTATAAAGGTTGATTCTTTGGATTTTAGATCATATCCTTTAAATTCTTTATAAGAATTCCTCGGGGAGGGCATAGCCCATATCCTTTAGGGGGAAAAAAGCATTTGGAAAAACTATGTTCTACTCCAGTGATTGGGGAAACAGTATTTCCTTGCAAATGGACTCAAGAGAGTCCAGAAACATGCTCACTCCTTAGCTAGGACCCTGTCCCCAACCAGGATCTGGAAAATAAACTGTTCATTTCATGAAATACTAAGTCCAACCACTGTCCTTCAGACACACACAGTTTCAATTTGCACCTTCTAATCTGACAAAATGTGTTGTTAACAATTCCTCCTCCTGCTCCTCCTCCTGATGTGCATAACTTTGCAGTGCCCGTGGCTTTCCAACCACGAAGAAAGAGATTCTCCATATGTTTTGGTAGCAGAGGTCTCTGATGGACCATCCAGGCATTGCTGGGAATCGTTTGCAATTACAGCTCTGATGGCTGCAGCAGTGGAAGTACCTGGCAGGGATATCATCTAGTGTAGAGTGCTTCAGGATTATTTTCTCATTCATTATTGAATCACAAACCTTGACTTAATGGAACATCAAGGCATTTTCCTCCTGCAAAGATGTCAAGCATAAAAACTTCAAATGTTTTTTATATGCAAATTAAATTAGTATCTACATCAATTTGAACATTTTTGGGGATATTCCTTTTAAACTCTTCCTGCTGTTTACACTCAGTATTGGTAACTTCAGTCTTTTACCTGGAATACTTCATTTTGTTATAGATTTTCCAGGACACTTTCATTAGGTTAAAACTTAATTAGAACCTCCTGGTGTCACCATGGAACACCTGAGCTACTCTGACTTCTTTTGCTTGTGTGGGAATGGTCTCTATTTTTCGTTAGAGCCAAAAATGAGAATTCCTCTAACAGCTGTTCTTGTATTCAGGGTTTCTCAGCTGAAAACAGAGTTCCTCCCACTCCTGAGTGTGTCCTTTGTCTCCGAGAACAGTGTGGTGGCAGCTGTAAGTCTCTTCATTTTCTCCTTGTAGAGTGTTGTCGTGTTTGGGAGGGGCAGAAACACCACATTTCGCAGAGCTAGGAATAAACAAACTCTGCCACAGTGTCAGTCCTTGCATTTTGCATCACTTTAACAGCAGAAAATTGAAGTGCTGATGAAGTTGTGATTCCTGATGTGTTTTCATGTGTTTGGTGACAATGAGATTGTGATTCCTGATGTGTTTCCATGTGTTTGGTGGTGATGAAGTTGTGATTCCTGACGTATTTCCATGCGTTTGGTGATGAGGTGGTGATTCCTGACGTGTTTCCATGTGTTTGGTTGCAGGGCCATGATTGCTGCCCTATGCTCTTTAACTGTGATGACCGTGGCCTGCTGACCTTCGTTTCCAAACTAGACATTCCAAAACAGAGCATCCAGCGCAATATTTCCGCCATGGAACGCTTCCGGAACATGGATAAAAGAGCCACTACGGAAGATCGTAACACGACCCTGGAGACACTGCACCAAAACAGTATAACGTGAGTGTCCTGCCTGCCAGGGTGAGGGGAGGGAATGCTCGCCATGTCCCTTGGGTTTCCCAGGATGTTCTGCAAACCCGTGAGAGCTCAGATTTGCTGTTCCAGAAGGGTTGAGCTGGTATCTCCTATTCCTTGCAGTCTTTCCCTGCCTATTTCTGGGACTCACATGGATGCTGGATAAGTTAATCATTGCCATGGTGTCATGCAGAGCTGTTGTTCATGGTTCATGAGCTCTGTAACCTGAGCACAGCTTATCTTATCAAATATGTGGAAAGTTCACAAGAGGCTGGTAGGACTGTGCAAAATGTAGTCAGGAAAGTCCTCCTGAAATGGGAATTCACATCCCGACTGCCTGTTTCAGATGCTATTGCCATGTGTGTTTATTTGTTATGCATTACTCCTTTCCAGCTGAAAGAGGGGAAATGTAGGATATATATAGGGGAAAAATTCTTTCCTGTGAGGGTGCTGAGGCACTAGCACAAGTTACCCAGAGAAGCTGTGGCTGCTCCATCCCTGGAAGTGTTCCAGGCCAGGCTGGATGGGGCTTGGAGCAACCTGGGCTAGTGGAAAGTGTCCCTGCCCATGGCAGGGGGTGGGACTGGATGAGCTCTAAGGTCCCTTCCCACCCAAACCATTCCATGATTCTGTTGATCAGATGGATTGATTCAGGTTAATCAAGTGAAATGTCTTTGCATTTAAGAAGGAATGTGATCCCAGAGGATGCTGCCATGTCTGCAGCAGTTTGTCTTTAGTCAAGGAAAACATTTAGGCTGCAGCCACCAAGCCAGAAAAGAGCTTCCAACATCCTTTTCTCTGCGTATTTTTCTGAGGCATTTTACCAAAAATCTAGTGTAAGCTCTGGTACACTCGTGTCTCCCTCTGAGAGAGTAGGAGTAGAATTTAACCCAAATTTCCTAGCTTTCTGGCTCCCTGGAATGGTGTTAGAGCTCTCACTCTCTGTTTGCAGCCAAGTGTCTATTTATGAGATAGACAAACGGGATTGTCGGAAGTTCTGCACCACCGGCATCGATGGAGCAATGACCATCTGGGATTTCAAGGTACAAACATGCTTTTACTACTGTGTTGATGGGAACTAGGTGCAGTTATGGGTTTTTTTTGTCCTCTAGCATCAACTCCTGAGGCTTAGCCCCAAGACAGGTTTCATTAGCAGTAGGAAATCTGGACTGGAATGTTCAAGACTGTTCATGGACTCCAATAAGAAAAACAGATCCAAGAATCAGCACAAGTGCAGATGCACTTTGGTTAACAGATGGTGCTAATACAGACTTAATTTTTTAATGGAATTAATGTCCCTGGAGGAATCCCACTAATTCTGTCCTTCTCCAACCTCAGCCACAGTCGGGCTGGAATGTTCACTGGTAGGACACAGCCTGCTGCCTGTTCCTTTCCCATGCTTGGGGACTCTGCTCACTGTCCTGTTGCAGGACATGGTCCTGCCCTCTCAGAATTAACCAAAGTAGTAAGAAGTTGCCTCAAACAGCTGGAAAATCCAATATTGAAAATCCAAAAGGAGTGAGTAATGCCTGTGCTTGCTTTGCTGAGGCCTGGCCATCAGAGGTCTCTGCTGGTCTTCTCAAACTCTTGGGATCTGATTTAGGAAAAGAATTAATTTGTCTGTGTTCTGAGGTGCCAGACAGTTCTGGAGGAGACAAGAGCCAGGCAAGAAATTGGGGTGGTCTGTAAGCTGCTTTAGTGCAGATTCAGGTCTGTATCCCTGGTCTGTACATGCCTGAGCTGGGAATGAGTGACTGTTGTGGTCTGTGGCTCTTCAGTTAGGAAGAAATTCCTTACTTTAGGAAAAAACTCTTCCCTGTGAGGGTGGTGAGACACAGGCACAGGTTGTCCAGAGAAGCTGTGGCTGCCCCATCCCTGGAAGTGTTCAAGGCCAGGTTGGATGGGACTTGGAGCAACCTGGTCTAGTGGAAGGTGTCCCTGCCTAGGGCAGGGGGTGGAATGAAAAGAACTATAAGGTCTTTCCAACCCAAACCAGTCTGTGATCCGTGAATATGAGTCTAATCTCAAGCATTTGAGGTTTTTACTTGGTTTTTCTTAGCATTTGCACTGAATTATTTAACACAAGTTACTGCAGCAGATTGTGATTAAGATATTTCTCTCTTTCAAGACCTTAGAGTCCTCCATTCAAGGTCTACGAATCATGTAGAGATGGATTTCCCTGATCTAGCAGGACAAACTGCTTGACAGAATGCAGCTCCCACACCTGCACAAACCTGAAAAGGGAGGAGGAAGGTGGAATATTTGGAAACACTGAGAAAATACAGCTTGGCAGATTTTCTTTTGAATCTAAATTTGGTGAATTGTGTTGGTTTCAAAATCAGCTGTGATTGTTCTTTTATTTTTTTCCGGTTGGTTGTTTCATTCCATTCTCTACCAAAGCTGCTCCTTAAGTAGTTTATTGCAGGAAGTTATGAATCACTAACTTAAAAGGGGAATTTTATGTAAATTGTCTGCTAGAAATAATAATAATAAAAAAGAGAAAAACTGATGCTTTGTTTTGATGCTCATTATCAGGGAGTACAAAAGGGATGTTAAGGGAATTGTTAAAGGGATGTTAATTGGGGGAGAGAGAGAGGGAAAACCCTGCAATGAGATTTTATGGCCTTAAAACAGGCAAAGTTCATCTTGACTGAAAGTTTCTCAAAGTTGACAGATGAAGACCTGAAGTTCTGATGATCTGGATGTGAAGAATCAGATGAGCTTCATGCAGGGGAATTGTTCCTTTGAGGTGATGATTTTGGAGGATAAACGACTTTATCCTACTACTCTTAACTTTGTCTGCCTTGCATTTAATCCAGGAACAACAGCAAATTAGCCTGAATGTCTTTTCTTATTGTCTGCTCAGTGGGCCACAGTTTTCCAAAACAGAATGACCAGAATCATTTGTAGTTACCTTTTGGGATTGGTACAAAACCTGCCCACACTGCAGTGCCTGGGGAAGGCTGAGTGTGGAAAGGGAGGGAAAAATGTGCTGAGCCACGTGTTGGGAAGACAAATTAAAAGACAGATCACTTCGTAAGTCTGTGGAGCTACACAGGCCTGGGAGTGGAGTCACCATCCCTGGAGGTGTTCAGGAAATGACTGGACATGGCCCTTAGTGCTCTGCTCTAGCTGACAGGGTGGAGATCAGTCAAAGGTTGGACTCAGTATCTTGGAGTTCGTTTCCAGCCTAAATGTGTCCCGTTAGAGCTGAGCACTCAGCCTATAAAATCCTGTGTTTGTAATGACTTGAAGCACTTCCCAGAGGTGTCAGTGTGCTCTGGCTTCTGTGCAGATCCTTTATCTCCAGGTACCTTCAGCTCTGAGCCTTGGGAGCTCACAGAGGCATTTACACATAACTTATTTTACCCACAGGGTCAATTTCCTCCTCTCTGGCTGTGTGGAGACTGAGGGCTGGCTGTGCTCTGAGGGGCTGAGGTGGCTCACAGCATTGCTTCACAGGGTTTAAGACTGTCATTTCTGTTGAAAATGCGGAAGTGTCTTAAAAAAACCCCAAGGACTAAATTTACCACTTCCTCTGGAACCAGAGTTGCTTTGTACCCTGCTTGTTTCTTAGCTTGGGGTGGCTGAAAGTGGAGGGTGCTAGATCAGCTCACAAAGTGACAAACTGCTCTTCTCCATCACAGAGCTGAATTGTCCCCAGGTGCAGTGCTGGGGTCACACTCTCCTCTCCTCTTAATAACACCCCAATTCCTACTGCAGAAGTTAGAAGTGACCTACCCTTCATTCCCATCCCTTCCTGGGAGGGATCTGATGTGCAAAGGTGAGCTGAGGGATGGTCTGTCCTGTGTCCTCCCATCCCACACAGATGCTGGTCATGGTGCAGGAGGCAGTGCTTGGATGCCTGGACCTTCCTGATGAAAAGCAGAGACAGAGCTGCTCAGAATCAAAGGAGGGATAGAGAAAACACAGAGGCAGAGTGGGATAAACTTCCCAAAGCCAGAGTTTTCTGCCATGTGGGAGCTGTTGTAGGAGCTGATTCTGTTTCACTGCCTTGAGGCTGGGGCATGGCTGGGCACTGCAATGGGCAAACTGCTGCCGGGGGCTGAGGCAGCTCACTGCTTCCCAGTGGGGCTTCTCCCACTGTGGAGATCACTCCTGACCAGCACCACAGAGACCCACCACCCTCCAGGGACATCACTGGATCCCACGTGTGTCTGCTGGGATCAATGCAACACCCACTGAGGGAAGCACAGCTAACGGATGAGGACCAGGAGAGATGAGCTGCCTGCTCTGTGCACCCACAGAGCCCTTACCTACAGCTGAGCCCTCACGTGGGGATTGATTCTGCAGCTCAGCAAACACCAGGTTAGCATATCCATGTCCTATGGCTGAGAAGAGACCCTGCCCTCCCTGCACTGAACCCCAGCGCGTCGCTGTCCTGCTGCAGTGTCACACAGGCAGGGATGGGTGAGTGCATTCCCCCAGCTGGAGAGGGAAGGGGTGAGTGCATAGAATCAACCAGGTTGGAAGAGACCTTAAAGATCATGGAGACCAACCCTAATCCCCCCACTCAGGGAGGGAAGGGGTGAGTGCACCCCTTGACTTGAGAAGGGAAGGGGTGAGTGCATCCTCTTACTCAGGGAGGGAAAAGCTAAGTTCATCCCCCCCTATTTGGGGAGGGAAAGGCTGAGTGCATCCCCCTGCTCAGGGAGGGGATGCATGAGCACATCCCTCCGTGCCTGACTGCAGCCAACTTGCAGCCAGGGAGCTCATTTCTCCTTCCCAGAACTTCCAGGAGGAGCTGAGCCCCTGGGAGTTACCCTGCCTGGCCAGAAATGGGCTACAAATTAGTTGCTCTGAAGCAGAAGGGAAAAAACCAGAAGGATGGGTGAGGGTGCAGGCACGGTGAGTGCAGCCAGCCTGGGCTCCGCGGGACGCAGGAACCAGCAGCAGCTGCTGCTCAGGGTAACAGATACCCTGGGTAACAGTAACCCTGCTCCGCAGGGTCCTGCGAGTCTCCCGGGCCGTGGGAGGCGATGCCGACGTGTCTCGCCCCGGGTGGGCTCCAGGCACGGCTGTTCCCTGCTGCGAGCCAGCCGCGGCAGGCAGGGTGTCCCCCCGGAATCCATCGGGGGGCAGGGGGTGAGCAGCACTCCCGCTGCCAGAGGGCGAGGACGGGGATCCTTCCCCCTCTCTCCCATCTCATCCTTGCCCGGTGGGAGCTGCGGAGCATCCCTGCGCGGCCGGGCCCGCA
>NW_008684778.1:0-8747 GCF_000695815.1 Acanthisitta chloris | reverse complement strand
CTTTAGTGGAAGGTGATGGGCTGGGGGTTTCCCATGGAGCATGCCAGACCCTGGGGGTTCTCACACCTGGCTGTGGGGAATAGGGAGCACGGAAAGCCTGAGGACGAGGGGAATGAGGGCAGGGAGCTGGGATAGGGTGGTGAAGAGCCTCCCTGCACAGACAGAGCAGCACCTGGGGAGCAGAACACCCTCCTTGGGAACACAGCATCATCCTTGAAAGACCAGCATCCTTCCCAGGACCAGTCTCTGCCTTGCCCCCAGCCTAGCTGGCAGCAGCTCCCTGCAGTGACAAAAAGCACCTGGCCAAGGTACAGCTTTACACCACAGTGAGGAAAAAATAAGGGGAAAAAATCCTCATCTTTTAAAGACAGGAGACAGTAATAACCATTAATTCACTCTTTTTAATTTGAAGTTTAATAATATAAAGTTTCCAGCCATGACAGGTGATCCTGCCCATGTAGAACTGACACACATGTACAACAGTCCCATCCAGCCAGGATTTCTCCCCAAGGGATTCCCTGCTTTCAGCTGAACACCATTTCCAGCACAGCAGCCCCAACCATCAAAGGACAACAATCACAGCTGTCCCAGTTCCATGGGACAACAGCACCAACGGTTTCTTCTCCAAGGAAAACACCATCCAAACCAGACCCCTCTGGATGGAGGAGACCTGGAGCTGAGCTCCCCACCCCAAGGACAAGGGAACAGGACAGGTCAGCTGGCCAAATCCCAAGCAGAGGTGACAGCCTGAAGAGCTGAGCAGTGATTCTGTAATATCCATGTACCACTCAGCAGGTTTGCAAGGGCTCCTTGGAGAGGCTTCAGGATGTCTTCTGCTGAGGAGAAGCCAGAGGAGGTGGCAGCAACCAGGGTTGGGACAGCAGAGGTGGTGGCTAGCAGGCCAATGCTCTGCCTGGCAATCAAGAGGAGAGGAGGGACAAGGACAGGAACCCACAGCACAACGTGACCACAGAAGCAAACCCTGTGACAGCAGCAGAGACTAAGCACACTTTATCCAGCTGAGCAGGCACCCAGCAAGCTCCAGAGCTGCCGGGATGATGCTCCTCCACCAGCATCTCTGGAGCAAGCCCTAACCAATCTCCTGCTAACGATAACCCTTGCACCGTATCCCAAGCCCCAACTGAACAGGAAAAGGCACCTTTTTCCTCTTCGGGGTCATTTATTTATAGATTTAAGGAAACAAAAATAGAAAAAGAGGCAAAGAGTGCATGCTAAGGCAAAAAAAAATGTTCATTGCAACAAAGCCAGTGCAGAAGGTGGGGTGGGAAGGGGTCTCTCTGTCAAGGCAGCAGCTTTTGAGAGGGGGGATCATTCCTCCTGCGAGTGCAGTGACCAAGGGCAGCAGGGCTCTCCCTTCAGACACCGCCAAATTCATCTTCACAGTACCCTATGTAGAGAGGTTGTGCCTGGACACCACGTCTGGGAAGAAAGCAGAGAGTTGGCATTAGGGACAGGGCAGAGACAGAGCCCACCACCGGGTTTGAGTTGTTCCAGGAGCTCAGGGTGGCCGTGGGTGCCCTGTTTCAGGTGTGACAAGGAGGGAGCAATTTTCATCCTGTGCTTACAGACTCAGATTTTTGCTCATGTGTGGGAGCACAGGGTGAGGACAGGTTTCCTGGGGAAGCTGGTGCTGCAGGAGGGGTGGTAAGAGCTGACAGGTCCCCTCCTTCCTCAGCACGAAGCCCTCTCCTCGCCAGAGCCACCAGCCCACGCCGGCAGCAGGGGCTCTCTTCCAGCGCTGCACAAAGCAAGCTCTGCCCACACACAGGCAGCAGAAAAACCTGGACTTTTCATAAGAACAGGGGTCGTGTTGCAGCAGGGAAGGCCCTTCATCCTCACTGCCCTCCCCAGGGCCGGCCCCAGAGCAGGTGGCAGGCATGCTGTGCCCCAGCCAGGACAGTTACCCGAGCAGTGTGCAGCGGAACGCTGCCAGTCGAGCGTAGGCATCTTGCATGTCCCTGACAGTTGCGTTGCTCCACAGTCTCTCAGCTACGGCTCCAGCTCTTGGCCTTGAGGATGAGGGACAGGCAGTCAGGTCAGGGGAGAGCTCAAAAGCTTCTCACATGAAGCCCTGAGCTCCCAAACACTTTCCTGACCAGCATCCTTTGGCACACACAGGCTTCTGTGTATCAAAAGATCCACTCCTGGACACATGTGCATTGGGGTGGACCAGGGTGCCAGGACAGACTGGTGTTAAACACACACTGGTTGCAGCTGGGGCAATGTTAGAGTCTTACAAACCCTCATTTCAGCCTCAGCAAAGCTGTTACTAGCACAGAAGTGCTGCAGGAGACAGGGACAGGCACCACGTGCAGACCAAACCCACAGTGTTCAGCAAAGAAAAGGGAAGTGAACCCAGTCCCATGTGATCCAAGTGATCTCTCCATGGCCTCTCTTACCAGAGCCTGGGGGCCAGGTTGGTGACATCCACATATTCACCCCACATGCAGGCCTCACCACCGATCACCCGGGCCTTCTGCTCAGGGGTGCCTGCCAGAGGGGATGGCACTCAGGTCAGGGGGCTTGGAAGGTAATAGATTAGCAAGACAGCCAACCCTGGCGCTACCTCCAAGTGACAAGCCAGCTGCCATAGAGGAAGGAGACAGAAGGAACATACCTTCGAAGTTCAAGGGCTCCACCTGGTAGGCTGCCATCCAGTCCTGCCCGTAGGAGATGCGGTTGAGGTACCAGGGCGCGGAGAGCAGAGCCCGGTAACCAGCCTTGGTGGCATTGGCCATCTCATCCATGTACGACACAGCCTCCTTCCACACGTGGATAATGGTGTCTGGCTTTACCTGAGGAGCACAGGTGAACACTGTGGAGGGGAGCAGTGTGGTGGCAACAGCATCACGTCCCTGCCCCGCTCCAAGAGGTGGCAACAGCATCACGTCCCTGCCCCTCTCCAAGGAGAGTGCCCTGATCCATCCACACCCCTCCAAGGTAAACTGAGATGGACTTGGGTTCAACTTTTGAGCCACTTCCCATCTGGTTTGCAAGAACAATGGAGAGAGGGATAAAACCAGCTGCAGTATGTCCTGGGTAAGACTAAAATCTGCCTCTTGCAGGTGAATGTACAAGAACCTGGAGGGAAGAGAGTGTTGGTCACAGTCTGACAAAGTCACTAAGAGGGCAACTCACTGGCAGCACCATCTCAAGATCAACCCGTCCTGTAACAAAGTACCCACCACCAGCCCCAGCACAGCCCTCCCAGTGTGTCTGGCTGGGGTGTAGGCACTGTTCCAGTGCAGGCAGCTCTCACCTTCACTTCGTTGTCAAACACCTCCTGCCACACGATATAACCTTTGCCAAGGGAAGAGACGATGTCCAGAAGCCTGGAGCGGAAAAAGTAGCAAGTTTGGGGTGATCCCAGTGAGACTCCTCTTTCTTTGCTGGTTGCATACAGCCAAAGGAGGAGCACCGATATTCCCAACACCCACAGTAGGATGTGAAGGTGCTTCTGAAGGAGAAGGGAGAAAACACAGCCCCTTACAGGGCTACTTCCTCCTCAGCTCCAGGCTTTTTGCCATCAATCTCCCAATAAAATACTTCCTTTGGGGCCAGGGAGACATGCCCAATGCAGATGCTCCTGAAAAGGAGATCTGGTGTCCTCAAGACAGCAGAAGACATTTGTGCTGGTCACACAGTGGAGCTGCAGGCCCAGGATGCATTCATCCTTACCTCTGGATGTACAACGACTCTAATTTTTTGTAGTCTTCACCAAAGCCCATCTCCTTCATGAAAGCACGAATTTTTGGGTTGGATTTCCTGTATACCAAAGAGAATAAAAGCACCACAACCTGAGCTCTGGAGTAAGGCCAAGTCCTTCCCACATCAGTCCAAGGCATTCCCAGGGTTGTGGCTGCACTGACACCAGCATCACCATCAGCACAGAAACCCCAAGCACCTCCACTGCCCCTGGCCTGGAGGAGCAGGATACCAAAGATCATGACCAAAAAGCAATGGGCTTGGACTCCAATCCCAGATACTTCCTTCCAGTCCCCATCCAGGCTGATCTCAGACTCACCAGCACGTGAAATCCACCTCATCACCACCGAGGTGGAGATAGAAGTCTGGGAATACAGCGCTGACCTCTTGGAACAAACTGGTCACAAACTGGTACGTGCTGTTAAGGATGGGGTTGATGGGTCCATAGGTCCCTGAAAGCTTCTCACCCGAATAGCAGGGAGTCAGGAGTCCTGGAGCACCTGGATGATAACAAATGCAGGATGATGAGAAAGGGGCCAAGTGTGGCCATGTCACTCCCTACAACACCCTAGAGCTTCCTCAGCATGGCCCAGGGCCTGGCAAAGGACAGGGAAACAGTAGCAGCCACGATTTTAGCTGTGATCACAAGCACAGGGTTAACTCCAGCACAGGCCTTGGCATTTGAAGGCAGAGGAAGGGGAGAGAAAGACAATGGAGTATTTTCCTGGAGCTTCTCACACTTCCAGACACAGGAGAGTAGACACTTGCAGTCCTTGGAGCAAAGAGCAGTGTTAGGACTGCAGCACAGCTGCAGCAGAGCCAGGAACCTTGGTCAGCTGTACCTCCCGTTAAACCCAAGATCTTTGTTGGTTTTGGCAGTGCAGATGTTCCCAAAAAAAAGTCACCCAACTTGGATCCAAGAAGAGATGGAAATGTTTTCCCTTTGGATTTTGTTCCAGAAGTTGGACCATCGGGTCCTACATCTCCCAGCCAACGGTTTGCTCCTCCCCACAGCGAGCCTGTGCGACACTGCTGCCCACACCCAGCTTCCAGGATCCAGGTTGTAAATCCCATTCCTGCCCCCAGAACAACTCCAACTCTCCTCACAACAGCAGCAGGCAAGGTCTGCTCCTCACCTGGCCCCCAGGAGAGAGTGTGCCCAGGACTGTCAAATTCTGCGATGACCCTGATGCCACGCAGGCGGGCGTACTCGATCACGGTCTGCACGTCATTGGCTGTGTACACGTGGGTCATGGCATTGAAGGCTCCCTGGGGAACATGGGAAAGCTCAGTGCCTCGCTCAGGAGCAGAGGCAGGAACCTGCTCACCTGGGCTGGGCACTATGTGGTGACTGAGGAGGGTTACCTGCTTGCTGAGCTCTGGGAATGTCGAGCTCTCGTAGGGGAAGGATGGGTCATCCACAATGTGCCAGTGAAACACATTGAACTTGTTGTAAGCCATAACATCCTGGGAAGGAACAGGAACAAAAGTGAACAACTTAACCTCGGAAAGTAATCTGGTTTGCAGGAATTCAAGATGCCTTAGGGTTTTCTTCTTTCACAAAGGGAGCTAAGAAATCACCCAAACAAGGCAGCTCAAGGGACCATCAGTTACCACAGAGGAAGGGACATCTAATTAAACCACCTTGTCTGCCAGCACAGGTGCCCTACCAGAGTTTCCAGGATGGCTCTCAGAGGCAGGTAGTGACGAGACGTGTCCAGCAACACTCCCCGGTGAGGGAAGCGGGGAAAGTCCACGATTTCTGTCTCGTTGATGTAGTACTGCATGCAGAGAACACGAGGAAGACATGAGCAGGATGCTGGACAAACAGCCATTAGCAGGAAACAATCAGGGTCACCTTTGTCCCCAGAGCTGGATGGACAGGGCTGCCCTCACTGCCCACCCAGAGTGCACACTGGTCAGAAAGAGTTGCAGCACTTTTTACCCACTCAGAAGACAGCGATCTGGCTGGATCCATGAATATCCACTTGGTCCCTGACAAGGCTGTGCCACACTGATGGTATCCCACTCATCCCGAGCATCCCAGGAACCTTCAGCCCGCCCTCAGGGAGGCAGGAGCACTATGGAGAGCTGCCTGCTCCCAGGAGACGAGGCCAGGACTCACCGTGCCATTCTCATCTCTCCCAACAAGCTGGCTGAATGTTTCCAGGCCTGCAGGAATAACACACACAGCCCCTTTCTCAGCACAGATTCCCCCAGAGGAGCAGAGCTCAATTAACAAAGAAGTCTATGGCAAGAAAGAGGCACAGCAAGGCATCCCCATAGGCCTGAAGCAGGGAGAGTGGGAATGCCCTGCAGAAAGCACCCCTCACCTCGGAGAGCTCCCCAGACAGCATCCGCGGAGAGCAGCATGGAGCCTTTGGAGACGGACAGCTTATCTGGAACACAGCATCAGAGGGGGGCACTGGCAGCAGGCCCCACACTGCCACCACAGCCCCAGAGCAGGGAGAGGGTCTGACACAGGACTGCACCCTGGGATTCCAGAGAACCAAGTTTTGGGTTTCTTTTGTTGCTTTAAACCTCCCCACGCTGCTTGATCAGCACCCTCAGCTAAGTTCCTCCCTCCCTGCCCTAGTGTTACAGTAAACAGGGAGGATTGCTGCCTCCCCAGAACTGGAGGTAACTGTTGCCCAGTGCTATTTCCCAGTGACAGGCACAGAGACAGCCACATTCCCACTCCAGTCACTCCCCCCTGCTCCCAACCCCAATGCTTACAGTTCTCCTTGGAGTCCAGGCTGGGAAACCCATCGCAGCCTGGTGTGGCAACGAAGACGAGAAGCTGAGTGCAGGGTGTCCCCCAGGATGGCTCGTTCCCTGCAAAGGACACAGTACCATGGACTTCAACCCCATCCCAGCTCTCTTTTCCTGATTCCAAGCCCACCACCATTCTCCCAGTCCAGCTAGCAGTGGAGGTGCTCACGCAGCACAGAAGAGCTCACAACAGACTTCACCTTCTGCAGAGCAGTGGCTGGAGAAATAAACCTGATCACATTCAGACCCCAAGCAGGAGCTCTGTCCACACTTCCCTAACTGAAGGAGCACTTCCAAGGATGCACAGGCCTGAGTCCTCACTGGAGTTACTCCCCCAACTCCAAAGGGAGGTGTTCCACCTTCACTGGGACACATGGGACTACTTACAGTACTCTGTGGCCAGGAGGAGCACGGGGTAGGGGGGTGAGACCCTGCTAATCACAGCCAAGGTCCATGCCTACACTCCCACAGCATTCCTGGGAACAGACAATACTCAATATGGTCACTAAAAATAAAGAGTTTGGTTTTGAGTGAGTCAAGACACCAAGCAGACCCCAGAGACACTGTGGCACTGGCAGCATTCAGGTGAAACGCAGTGTGCCTGTGCTCCACGGAGCCAGAACCCCCAAATTTCTCCACGAAGGAATGACGAAACCTCTGCGGAGAGAAGGAAAACAGCTTGAAGCTAGCCCTCTGTTTTGAGCTTTCCTCTCGGCTGCAGACAAGCTGGTAGCCAAGGCAACCTCGCAGATGTGTGAGCAGCACAGCCAGACCTGCTGCCTCTGCTAGCAAGGCAGCGACTCACCGGGGACAGCTGCTCTCGGGCCTGGGGACACGGGAAACGCTCATGCTGCTGAGGAGCCTCGACAAAACTGGTCCCTCCACCACACACTGTGTTTAAACCCACCCGGGGACACACTACCCCAACCCAAACATAGCTTCTTTGGCCAAGGAGCAGGCAGGCGCCACCACCTTCACATCCAGAAGGCAACACAGACAGAAAATGGTTTCTGCCTTTTATTTTCTCTATTGATAGGATTTCCTTCCAACCAGCATTTCCACTGCCTGTTCTTACTAACCACCCATGTGAAATGGAAGAAAAAAGGAAGGCAAAGAAGGGAAAAGGGGGGAAAAAAAGCCTTAAAATGAACCGTGTAGTTTGAGCATCATAAAGCAGGGCGTATGGAAAAGGATGAGTGTGAGCTCGATCTCATGATCACAGCGTCGCTCCGAGTGATTTGATGGTCACATTTCCCCTCTGAGAGGAACAGGAGAGCGTGAATAATTAGATCAGCTGGTTTGAGTTCCTAGCAGCAAAAGAGAACAAGAGGAGTCTTCTCCACTCCCAAATCAAAATTTATTTCTATTGCTACTCACAAGAGTGGAAGAAATAAACCAAGCCGAACGGTTCTTCCCTGTCTCAAACCCGCTATTTTCAAAGCACGATGTGCTCAAGATGAAGCCGAGCAGCTTCCAACGCTGCCACCCTTCTCTGCTTTGATCAGCAGCGACAGAGTTCACACTGACATTTAAAACACTCGGGAGCAGAGTTACTAGCTCGTTTTGATGAATGAAGCGCTTCATATTCCCCAGATATAGGGCTCCAGGCTGCTGCAAACCCACGCAGCACAGAGCAGCCGTGCGTGCCGGCTCCGCAGCCAGATCTCCTGCGCTTCATCCCTCACAGGCCACGGGGGCTATCATCAAGTCTGGGTGCAAGAAGCTTTTAGAACCTGTCCCAAATCAAGCCCAGCCTCTCTAAGCCTTTGCCTTTCCTCATCTTACCCTACAATTTGAGGATGAATCCAAGAACTAATACCTCTCTTGGCAGAGAGGCCATGCAGCCTCAGGACACTTAGCTGCTCCACTTTGGCAGAGGTGCCCCATGGCACGAACAGGTACTTGGAAGAACACACACGATGCAGCAAGAGTAAAGCCTCACACGGGACACCAAGAGCTGCTGGGAACACGATGAGCCAAGGCTTACGAGTAACCCGCAGCAGGAGTGGCTGCAGGCCCAGCAGCAGCTCTCCCTGCAGCCACGAGGAAAGGAAGTGAAATGAAGCAACGAGGAGCTGAAACACTACCCAGAGGAGATAAAAAACGAGACGGTGGAAACTCTCGACAGCAAGAAGATAGGAAATGAAAACAACTAGTGCTCACTGTGCCCGACAGGGTTGGGTTTGCTCTGTAACACTGGCACTGCCCTGCACATCCCAACGCGTGTCACCAGACTCGATCCACTGCGC
>NW_008684777.1:0-1110 GCF_000695815.1 Acanthisitta chloris | reverse complement strand
TAAAAAAGAGAAGGAAGGAATAAATTAGTATGAAAAGACAAGTTCTGAAGGAACAAAGAAGGTCATTTTTCAGAAACATCCTTTATGCATGATTCATTAAAACTTCCACTTCAAACTCAGTGGCTGAAGAACAGGAAGCACCAAAATAGGGTTTTTTCACTCCTTCCTCAAAAAACAGCTTTAAAAGTCAAGGATAAGCCCAGGGAGAAGAAAGAGGTAGTGAAGCATCTCTACATTGCCAAAAGCAGAAGATTCTAATGAAAGATGAAGCTGCCTTCAGTCCAAGGTAAATAACAGTAATACACAAATCCACAATACAGTTTGTCTCAAGTCCAATCGGTTCACTCTGTTTTCTACATGAAGCCTTAACTCTTCAAAAGAATAATGGAATAAACAGTGCCTTGTTGGTCTAACAAAGCTTGAAGATTGAGCAACGCAATTTCTCTGCAGAATGAGGTGGGAAAAGCTGAAGTTTGTTTGGTAATCTGGGAGGCCAAAAATCAGTCTTCACATTATACCTTAGATCTCGAATAAAAAAAAACCCCAAGTAATGAGGAATAACAGGTCTCATATAAGGGAATCTTCAGTATCAGGACACTCACAAAATATAAAATTCTGGTAAGGGCAGTGTCCTTACAGACTTCTATGTTCTTCTCTTGCATTACAATAAATTCGGCATGTAGCACTAAAAATTTCAGACACAATCCAATCGCCTAAGCACCCCCCTTTGCTGGGATAAGGAACTGAATGAGCACTTATTCATTCACAAGGGAGAAGAGGTCAGTGCAGATTAGTACAGCTTAAAGGTCTTACTGCTAAAGAAAATAAGAAATCCATTTATTCAATGGTGCTAAGTTCATAAAAGATTTAAAGTAATTAAAAAAGAAGTGAAAAATGATTCTCATGTAAGCAGAAAAATTCCAAGCTGTTAGAATTATAGACAAGTCTGGGCTATGTTATTCTTGCCGAGAATGACATGCCCTTAGCTTTATTTAGTTTCCAGTCATCACTTGGATGATCTGGAATCCTTTTTTATACTTCACTAAAAATATTTTACATTCCTGGAAGAAGCATTTCATTAATAGTGTCAGAATCAAGTTCAACAGAAAT
>NW_008684776.1:0-2056 GCF_000695815.1 Acanthisitta chloris | reverse complement strand
GTGCGGCCACTCACGAGGGGTGGGCAGGGTGTACGAGGGGTGTGAGCCCCTGCACGGGGGGTGTGGGCAGGAGAGGGGTGTGTGACTGTGCACAAAGGATGTAAGGCCATGCCAGGGGTGTGAGACTGTGCAGGAGGGATGTAAGGGCATGCCAGGGGTGTGTGACTGTGTACAAGGGATGTAAGGGCATGCCAGGGGTGTGTGACTGTGTACAAGGGATGTAAGGCCATGCCAGGGATGTGTGACTGTGTACAAGGGGTGTAAGGGCATGCCAGGGGTGTGTGACTGTACAAGGGGTGTGTGGGTGTGTAGGAGAGGTGTGTGGCTGTGCACGAGGGGTGTGACTGTACAAGGGGTGTGTGCCCAGGTAGGAGGGGTATAAGGTCTTGTGAGGGCTGTGTGACCATGCACAAGGGGTGTGTGGGTGTACAGGAGAGGTGTGTGACTATGCACAAGGGGTGTGTGACTGTGTGGGAAGGATGTGCAGCTGGGCACGAGGGGTGTAGG
Organism: Acanthisitta chloris; assembly: GCF_000695815.1. Lineage (NCBI taxonomy): Eukaryota > Metazoa > Chordata > Aves > Passeriformes > Acanthisittidae > Acanthisitta > Acanthisitta chloris. Next base: position 1,549 of record NW_008684776.1, on the reverse strand, counting down.
GGCATACAAGGGCTGTGTGACCATGCACAAGGGGTGTGAGACTGTGCAGGAGGGATGTGCACTGGGCATGAGGGGTATCAGGGCATGTAAAGGGTGTGTAACTGCACAAGGGCTGTGTGACAGGGATGTGCACTGGGCATGAGGGGTATCAGGGCATGTAAAGGGTGTGTAACTGCACAAGGGCTGTGTGACAGGGATGTGCACTGGGCACGAGGGGTGTAAGGGCATGCAGGGAGTGTGTGGGTATGTAAGAGAGGTGTGTGGCTGTGGATAAGGGGTTGTGAATGTGTACAAGGGATATAAGGGCATACAAGGGCTGTTTGACCATGCACAAGGGGTGTGAGACTGTGCAGGAGGGATGTGCACTGGGCATGAGGGGTACAAGGGCATATAAGGGGTGTTTGACCATGCACAAAGGGTGTGTGGGCAGGAGAGCAGTGTGTGACGGGTTACAAGGGATGTGTGCCCAGGCATGAGGGGTATAAGGGCATGTAAGGGGTGTGGGACCATGCACAAGAGGCCTGTGCCCAAGCAAGAGGGGTGTAAGGGCATGCAAGGATGATGTGACTACATGAGGTGCATGACTGTGCACAGGGGCTGTGTGAGAGGGATGTGCACTGGGCACAGGGGGTATCAGGGTACATAAGGGGTGTGTGACTGTGCCCAGGAGCTGTGTGAGAGGGATGTGCACTGGGCACCGGGGGTATCAGGGTACATAAGGGGTGTGTGACTGTGCCCAGGAGCTGTGTGAGAGGGATGTGCACTGGGCACCGGGGGTATCAGGGTACATAAGGGGTGTGTGACTGTGCCCAGGAGCTGTGTGAGAGGGATGTGCACTGGGCACCGGGGGTATCAGGGTACATAAGGGGTGTGTGACTGTGCCCAGGAGCTGTGTGAGAGGGATGTGCACTGGGCACAGGGGGTATCAGGGTACATAAGGGGTGTGTGACTGTGCCCAGGAGCTGTGTGAGAGGGATGTGCACTGGGCACAGGGGGTATCAGGGTACATAAGGGGTGTGTGACTGTGCCCAGGAGCTGTGTGAGAGGGATGTGCACTGGGCACAGGGGGTATCAGGGTACATAAGGGGTGTGTGACTGTGCCCAGGAGCTGTGTGAGAGGGATGTACAGGAGGTGCATGACTGTGCACAGGGGCTGTGTGAGAGGGATGTGCACTGGGCACAGGGGGTATCAGGGTACATAAGGGGGGTGTGACCGTGCCCAGGGGCTGTGTGAGAGGGATGTGCACTGGGCACAGGGGGTATCAGGGGACATAAGGGGTGTGTGACTGTGCCCAGGGGCTGTGTGAGAGGGATGTGCACTGGGCACAGGGGGTATCAGGGTGTGGAAGGGGTGTGTGACTGTGCCCAGGAGCTGTGTGAGAGGGATGTGCAGCTGGGCACAGGGGGTATCAGTGTATGTAAGGAGTGTGTGGCTGCACGAGAGGTGTGTGACTGTGCCCAGGAGCTGTGTGAGAGGGATGTGCACTGGGCACAGGGGGTATCAGGGTACATAAGAGGTGTGTGACTGTGCACAGGGGCTGTGTGAGAG
>NW_008684775.1:0-5240 GCF_000695815.1 Acanthisitta chloris | reverse complement strand
TCCTCTCCTCTCCTCTCTTCTCCTCAATTTTCTTTTCTTATTATTTTTCTTCTCTTTCTTCTTCCGCTTCCAGAAACACATAAGGCTTATGTGTAATTCAATCAATACCTTGAGGCAAACTACTTGATGATTATAATAAAAAAATAAAAATCTCATTTCCTGGTACTTTATAGAGGGAGTTTCATTATCGCATGTCACTTGGTTACAAGAATTTATGGGACTGTAACTCCCTAAAGGACAATTTAAACATACACTTTTTATGGCAACTAAACTCCACAATAAACGAAAGCACTAAAATAAGATATTGGAGTTGTTCCCTGTTGTCTTCAATGGATATGAATTGGAGTCATAAAAAGTCTTGTTTCATCCTTAAATCCCTGCAGCCTCCTCTTCCCTTTTGAGTATGTTAGAATCATAGAACCATCAAGGTTGGAGGACACCTCTAGGATCATCAAATCCAACCATTAACTTGCCACTCTGCTGTAATCTCTAAACCCCAAACCATATCCTCCAGCACCAGATACAGCTGCCTCTTCAACACTTCCAGGGATGGTAACTCCACCTTCTCCCTGGGCAACTTATTCCAGTGCCTGACCACTCTAACAGTGAAAATATTTTTCATAACATCTAATTTGAATCTCCCCTCTCAGCATGTGACTGTTCCCTCTAGTCCTCAAGAGCAGACAGACAAATGTGTTTTCTGTGTAAAATGAACTACTTTTGCTCCCTGCAGTAAAGAATACCTGTGCTGCAACAATCCCATTTGTGGGCCTTGTCTCACTCCCACAAGTGCTGAAGCCACAGGAATCTTCCAGAGTCAGCCTTGAAAAAGTACTTGTTCTGGTGACAACTGAACTAGCTAAAAGTTGTAGAAGGTTCCCTGGCTTATGTGGATGACATTTGAGAGTGTGCCAAACATTGAAAATGATTAACTGATATTCAAAAATACACAGGTAAGGAAGAAAAAAAACACAGGAAATTTAAGACATAAAGTTACTTCGTAAATACCATTTAAGATAATCTTCACCTTTTTTTTCTTTTCTTTTCCCCTCTGCATAAATGTGAAGACCAGATTTTTTATGGAGCTGAGTATTGGAAAAGTCATTGGATCAAAGTGAAAAAGAAACCAGGAGAGAAGCCAGCCTTTTGCAGAGCACTTTGGAAAACCATGTTACATCTCGTTCTAGCTGTCCATCTTGCAAGACCTGGGGCTTTAAGTACACACCAGGGCTTTACTTTTTCAGAGGAGCACGTGAGTAGTCACAATGTTCTGTAATTCTTTGAAGGTCTAAGTTTACATATGACTATTTCATCTAAAATATGTATTTTATTCCATTGCTTATTCCATCACAAAATATACCATGATTTGAACTCTTGCATCTGCATTTGTTTCCACTAGAATAACTTACAATTTATTACCATTTGTATTTTACTTGTGCCTAATGAGTGATGCTCAGCTGCCTACCAGCTGATGATGAGGCTTAATGCATAAATCTCTGCTAAGATAATTATTCCTTTTGTTTTGAAGTCCCCTGAAATCAAGAGGTCTGGTGCTCTTGCTGAGATTTTGATCGGTTTCAAGACTATCTTGCACTAATAGCAGACAAGAAGGAATATTTTAGTTGCTATCAGCTCATAGGAGAATACAGACCAGGTTGCAGCAGAGAGAAAACTGGATTTCAGTGAGAAAGCTGGAGTGATCCAGAGAGAGCAGAGAGTGCTAGTAAAACAGTAACAAGGTAGAATTATAGAATGATAGAACGTTAAGGAGTTGGAATGGACCTTAGAGATCATCCAGTCCCAACCTACCCTGCCATGACCAGGTTACTCAAGGTCTTATGCAACCTGACTTCAAACATTGGCAGTTTTGAGGCATCCACAACCTCTCTTGACAACCAGTGCCAGTGTCTCACCACTCTCACAGTAAAAGGCTTCTTCCTAATATCTAACATAAATTTCCCCTCTCTCAATTTATACCTGTTATTCCTGGTCCTATCACTACAGTTTCAAACAAAGAATACCTCTCCAACTTCCTTGTAGAACACCTTCAGAAACTGTAAGATTGCTATGAGGTCCCCACACAACCTATTATTCTCCAGGCTGAAGAGCCCCAATTTTATCAGCCTGTCTTCAAAGGGAAAGTTGTCCAATTGTCTTATCAAATTCATGGCCCTCATCTGGACTTGCTCCAATGCCCTTCTTATGCTGGGGTGTGCTGGTTTTAGCTGGGATGGAGTTAATTTTCTCAGTAGCTAATGTAATGCAGTGTTTGGGTTCAAAGTGATAATACTGTTGATAGTACACTGATGTTTTAGTTTCTGCTAAGTTGTGTTTATACTAAATCAAGAACATTTTTCTTTCTTGCATCTTATGCTCTGCCAGTGAGAAGGTACACAAGAAAACTGGGAGGGAGCATAGCCGGGACAGATGACATGAAGTAGTCAAAGGGATGTTCCACATCATGGCATGTCATGCCCAGCATATAAGCAGGAAGGGGCCGATCCGGGGGGAGGGACGGGGCTGCGCTGGTCCGTGGGTGGTGAGCAATTGTATTGTGCATCACTGATTTGGTTCTTTTTATTATCCATTAGCATTTTATCTCATTCTACTCTTTATTATTATTAAACTTATCTCAATCTACATATTTTTCTTCATTTTTTCTCCTCCCCATTCCTCCGCGTTGGGAGGGGGAAGAGGGAGGAGGAGGGAGTGTGAGCAGCTGTGTGGTTCTTGGCTGCTGGCTGGGGTCAAACCGACATGGGGACACCAGAACTGTATGTAGTCCTCCAAATGAGGTCGCACAAGAGCAGAGTAGAGGGGAAGAATCACCTCCTTCGACCTGCTGTCCATGCTCAGTTTGATACAGCCCAGAATTTGGCTGGCTTTTTGGGCTGCAAGCACTCACTGGAAGCTCATGCTGGATTTTTCATCAACCAAGTCCTTCACTTCAGGGGAGAAATAGAATTGTCGGGAATCACAGAATGGTTTGGTTGAAAGGGACCTTAAAGATCATTTATTTTCAAGGCCCCTGCCTTGGGCAGGAACACATTCCACTAGATCAAGTTGCTTCAAGCCCCTTCCAACCTGGCCTTTGCAATTCCACAGATGGAGTGTCCACAGCTTCTCTAGGCCACCTGTACCAGTGCCAATTGCCATCCTCACAGTAAAGAATTTCTCCTGGATATCTAACCTTAATTTGCCCTCTTTTTCTACAGCAGCAGCCAGAGCCCTAAATGGCTGACTCATAGCCACAGAAGGGAAGATCCTTTACTTTTGTAATAAACTTGGATAGAGTTTTAGGTTTGGAGAATTTTTGGTTTGTTTTAATATTTTATTTTCCTCCTAATTATTCTCCACACAACAAAATATGTTCATTATTTAAACACAGAAAACTAAAGAGAATGGGTAAGTAAAATCTGGGAGGAAAACCCCCACATATGTAACCTTTTCCTCACAGAATCATAAAATTAAAAAGGGAAGAAAAAAATCAAGAACAAGCATCACACTTGAAGATAGAGCTTTCAGGACAAAAGTCATTCTGATCACTGCTGGGTTGGGACTGTCTCTTCGTCTCATGTTGCTTAATCATAATTAATTAAGTTTTAGTTTGAAACTTGCAACACATTAACTTGTCTCAGCAGGTAATGGGAAAAGTTCTGGGTCACCAAATGGTGTCAACTGAGAATGACAGCAATTTCCCTCCTGCAGGCTTGTATAAGTAATGAATTCAAAATGTGCCTCTTGTGAGCAGATTATTCCAGCTGCTTCGTTGTTCTTAAAGATTATTAGGAGGTATAACACCAGAAAGTCAGCCCTGCTGAAGCTAAAAATATCATCCTCAAGCAACAGTCATGGGAAATGGTGAGTTTGTTCAAAGTAGCCCTATGTTGCCAGAGATGGAGAACTTGGGTTGCAAGGGTTCCTAGGAAGTTCAGTGAAGGTCCAGCCAAGGTGACCCACATTCCACCTAGATGTCTGTTATGGGATGGCCTCAGTTTGTCCAACAAGGGTCTAAAATACCACCACATGTGAGAGGTGTTCATCTTTCCACCTGCTTTGCGCTGTCTTAAATACCAGCATGGGACCTCAGAGATTAACACCCTGAGTGAGGATACACCAGGCATGTATAACTGCAGAGGAGACTTAGGTCAGACAGTAAGCAAGGGAAAAATGAAATTCAAATTTTCTAAATCTATGGGCAGATAGGCATGGTGAGAGAGATTGGGGAAACAGAGGAGCTTCCAGTGCTGTAGGGGAATTGCAGGACAGGCTAAACAAGCAGTTGTCAGGACTGGTTTAGGAATAGTTTGCCTGCTTTTCAGTAGGATTGACCAGTCAGTCCTTTGAGGTCCCTCCCAGCGCTGTACTCAGTGATTGGCAGAAACTGTGGTGTGCTTGAAAGCAACTTCTGTCCAGGTTCAAACAGGCTATATTCTGTACCTCCTGATGTTCTCTGGAGCTGATAGCTGTTTTTCCAATGTCTGCATATTTGTGACTAATGAAGGGTCTGCCACTTGCTAGTAAAAATTTCTGTATGGGTATCTTCAAATCAGAAAAAAGAATGAGACCAAATCACTGCACAGCAGGCACTACTGGGCCATAAAGCATTAGGAAAAAAATAAATATGAGTATTCACAGTTATCCAGGGTTTTGCTTGATTTCTGGACACAGAAGAAGGGGTAAGGGAGGCGAGGGGGTAAAGAGGGTTCCCTTTTGTCCCAATGAACTGTGGCAAATAATCACCGTCAGAGCTCATGCTCAAGTCTTAATAGAACAGAGCACTTGAACAAATATTTGAATCCCTCTTTGTCAGCAGAGTGACAGACCATCAGCCTTAAACACATCCTCATTCTGATGCCCAGTCCAAGGCCTGAAGTACCTGTTGTTGAAAGCTACAGATGTATGTTTTTCTATCTTGTGTTGGTTTGAAAGCAAACTAGTGAAAGACTGCAAGTCAGAAAAACAATTTAATAGGAAAAACGAAACAACAAATGCAACAGTACAAAGAGACAGAAAGTAACCTGACATCCTGTCAGGCAGGGTGTTGGTAGTAGTCCGATTAAATGGTTGCTGCAGTCCTCCTGGAGTGATGGGTCTGTTTCAGCAGTAATCCTGCAGATCCGGTCCTCACCTGGAGGTCCAGTGGCAACTCTTGTCCTCTGGGAATCCAGCAGGCAAAGGGCATCTGTGCCAGTCCAAACCCCAGCTTTTATCCTGTGGGAATGCTTGGCTCCCCACTC
>NW_008684774.1:0-775 GCF_000695815.1 Acanthisitta chloris | reverse complement strand
GAGGAGGGAGACAGAGTGGTGGAACCACACAGGAATACTGCAGCACTTCAGAAACTGAACCTGACAATAATATTAAGTTCAGTGCAACTCAGGGGGTGGTGCCTCTATGGATTGATCCAGAGTAGAAAAATTCCAAGTCAACTACAGGCATTGGATATTCTCCAGCTACACCCAGGAAGACTGTACACACCATTCTGTAAGAGTAACTTTCTCTCCTTCCCAGCTTTTGCCATGAAAAATTTCAAACACTTATGTAAAATAAAATTATATCCTTTAACATCTTATGCATATTATCTATATTCTACACCACTCTTGTTATTTTTTAGAGTTAGGAAGTCCTAACACAGAGGATGAAATGATTAATGCTACATGTTTAAAGTGTACTAAGCAGTGCAATGCTATAAACAGCCTTTGCTCCATTTCTATGGTATGGAGTGGATGGAGGTGACTGGAACAACGCCACAGGGTGGCTCTGTGACAGTGTTAGCCACAGGAGTCCTTTTGTACAAAGATGATTCCTTTAAAAACTGCTCCTAGAAATAATGTTTTCATAAAAATTAGACTTTGACCTGCAGTATATCAATACAAAACTCTGGCTGACATGGTCAGCATGGCTCAGTTTGGTACAGAAGTGCTGGTGTGACTCTCACTCTAGAGCAATGGCCTCTAACCTTCACATACCCGTAAGCAACACAATTACACAAGTAATACTGCAAGAAACACCCTGCTCTGCTCGGGTTGGTAGCTACTCATTTTGCCTTCTGTGGGTACTCTG
>NW_008684773.1:849-1057 GCF_000695815.1 Acanthisitta chloris | reverse complement strand
CATCCCACCAACCATTCCATGAGCCACCGTTCCCGCCAGGAATGGGATCATGGTCATCCCACCAGCCATTCCATGATCCCACCCAGCATTCCACGATCCCACCCAGCATTCCCCCATCCCACCAACCATTCCACGATCCCACCAACCATTCCACGATCCCACCAACCATTCCATGATCCCACCAACCATTCCATGATACCACCAACCA
>NW_008684773.1:0-692 GCF_000695815.1 Acanthisitta chloris | reverse complement strand
CCACCCATTCCACCATCCCACCAACCATTCCACGATCCCACCAACCATTCCACGATCCCACCAACCATTCCATGATCCCACCAACCATTCCATGATCCCACCAACCATTCCGTCATCCCACCAACCATTCCGTCATCCCGCCACACATTCTTGTGTCCCTGTCCATGTGTTCTTGTCCCTGTGTCCCCATGCCTCTATCCCAATCCCTGTGTCCCTGTCCCTGTGTCCCTGTATCCCAATCCCTGTGTCCCCATGTCTCTGTCCTCGTGTCCCTGTCTTCGTGTCCCTGTATCCCTGTCCCCGTGTCCGTGTCCCTGTGTCTTTATCCCCGTGTCCCCGTCCCCATGTCCTTGTCCCCGTGTCCTTGTCCCTGTGTCCCTGTGTCGCTATTCCTGTGTCCCTGTCCTCGTGTCCCTGTCCCTGTGTCCCTATTCCTGTGTCCCTGTCCCCGTGTCGTTATCCCTGTGTCCCTGTATCCCAATCCCTGTGTCCCTCTGTCCCTGTCTCCCCGTCCCCGTGTCCTTGTCCCTGTATCCCAGTCCCCATGTCCCCGTGTCCCTGTGTCCCAATTCCTGTGTCCCTGTCACCATGTCCCCGTGTCGTGTCCCTGTCCCCCCTGTGACGTGTCCGTGTCCCCCAGTGACGTGTCCCTGTCCCCGTGTCCGTGTCCCCCTGTGACGTGTCCCTGTCCC
>NW_008684772.1:5361-11174 GCF_000695815.1 Acanthisitta chloris | reverse complement strand
AGAGAGTAGTCAAGCATTGGAATGGGCCACCCAGGGAGGTGGTGGGTTCACCGCACCATCCCTGGAGGTTTTCAAGATGAGACTGGATGTGGCACTTAGTGCCATGGTCTAGTAATGACGGTAGGGCTGGACTCGATGATCTTTCAGATCTCTTCCAACCTGGTTGATTCTATTCTCCTTTTTCACAGTCTCCACTGTTATGAAGTCAAATCTACTTCATAAAACTTGACTATACATTTGTACAGTTTAGAATGGAATATTTCTTTTGTAAGGGACCTGTAATGATCTAGTCCAACTGCCTGACCACAAAGTAGAGCCTCTTGATAAGGGCGTTGTCCAAATGCCTCCTACAAACTGACGGCAGGGGGCACCAGCGACCTCTAGGAAGCCTCTTCCGAGCTTTTGCTGCTCAATCCGTTCTCTGCACCTAAATTTCTTCCCCAGTGTTCAAGATAACATTTTAAAAATTACCTAGTATTTTACAACAGACTTCATATAGAGTAAGACAATTGCTATCAACTGCTGGAGTATTCCTGTCCTCAAAAAGTCAGATAAAACCTTCTGTAAATGTTCGTGCCATTTTAAGAGCTGCAAGATACAAACCTGAGTGAAGCATAACATTAATATGGCAGTTAGAGATGCTGCCCCTCAAAAAGTCACCTAGTTCTAGGTTAAAAGCAGTAAGAACCACAAACTGCTAAGTTTCAAAAGAAAGTGGAGAAAAGCTGATGAAAACATTCCTTACCAGATTATTTGATAAGGGTTAGTATTAGCCAATGTTAACTAATAAAGCTTGTAAAATGCACTATTGAACTTAATAGTTCTCAGGGCTAACAAAAAGCACAGTCAAGAAATTAACTCATCATGCTGAAACATAGAAATGTGGTTGGGGTAGGTGTCAGAGTTGACTGTCAGTGGACCACAGCCATTTCCTACCTTTCCATCTACATGACCTTTTAAGTACTGAGATAGGTTTGACTTCTTGGTGATCTATTTTGACCTAAGCAATGTCAGAACTCCTTGCAAAGATCCTGTGCACTATACTCTTCAGAAAAGCAGTCAAATGACAAATGGTTAAAAAATTTTTATTTGCTCTGTATCTTGCAATGAAGCAAGTAATTAATCAACAGTATTTTCTCAAGTATATTGTCATAAACTGTGTCTCCCAAGAAAAAGTTATAGCAGATTAAGAACAAACCTACAGCATTCTTTTACTTTAGCTGGTTCTGATACAGAGGCATACTTTTTCACTTGAGAGTCAACTCCAAGAGACTTAGCTAATTGCATAGCATTTGTATCATCACTGATTAGCGTCCCAAGAGCCACAAGCAGTCTAAAAATGGCTTCAAGATCTTGAACAACTTCCATAACTGTGCTGATTACTGATAAACATTGAGCTTTGCCCTCAACATTGTTGACTTTATGTAAACATACAGCATAGTTCAATGTCAGTGTTGCCAGTGCGATGTGGATGTTCTTATTATTGCCTGATTTCATTTCTATTGCTTGTGTCATTATTTCATCCCTCTGTTCCATCATGAGCTTCTGGCCTGCATGGCTGACAAAACAATTGCAAAGAGCTCTAAGTGCCAATAGCTGGTTTGCTTGCTTTCCTTTAGGGTTCAGAAATTTAAGAAGTAGGATGATAAATTGTACATGCTCCTTTTCACTGCAGAAGTTTTCATTCACAGTGGGATGCCTGACAGACAATCTAAGAATGTCTAGGGCTGGAAAGACAATATCTAAGAAACAAAACAAAACAAAACAAATTTAGTATTAATATTGCATTATGTGCAAATGTGCCAGTGTGTTTCTTTCAGATACAAACCTTCTTAGCCTTTGGGAACAGACAGTAACAGTTTAATGCAAAAAGAGATTCAGGTAAAAGCACAAGCTGTTTGAAATTCGTAAGGACAAATATTGACAAATTCTACTAACACTTCAATTATTATTAAAAAACCCATAATCCTTAATTTAGGATAAACACAGTGCTTTGCACAAAACTGTAAAAATCTTTTCTAGAAACTCTAGTTGTTAACACTGAAGGCAAGCACAATATATAAGTAACCCCAAAACATCTCTGAAAGCCCCTGCACAGACAGCATCTCCCTCTGTCCTCATTCTGTATCTTATAGTATAGCATAGCTACACAAGTGCTTACAGAAAAAAAAAGACATAAAATAATTTAGATTGCTTTCAACTGTGACATAATTTTCAAAGAAAATATGTCCTGAACTGATGAGCTGGAAATCATTCTAAGGAAACTGAACTGAAAGTTTGTTCAGCAATGTCCCCCCTTTCCCAAATTTCAATTTTATCTGGCTCCTTGGATCTACTATTGGTATCTCATGCTAATAATCAAATCAAAGCGGAACCTCCTAGCTACTTATTGAGGTTTTTCCTGCAGTTATGCAGAATCTTTAGAATTATTGATACAGTACAGAGTCTGGATGGTAAGACACCATTAGCCATCACCAGCTCCCAGCTATGCAAAACATAGTTTAAGTGATGTCATATAATGATCATGAATTTTTCATACTAAAATGTTCTTGCTATTAATACACCTTTAACTACAGTTCATTTTAAGTACATATTTAGATACCTGTATATGCAATGTATCCATTTTTTCCAGAATGTGCCATAATAACTAAAATAGCCTTTCCAATCCATGACTGCTGACAATATAGTATTAAATGAAATTGTATCACCTCCACTTGCATTCATTCAGAATGTCATTTCACTAATGCAGTTCTCACCACAGACTCTCTTCTTTTCTACCGTATTAAACAGGAGCTTCTTTTGACTTTCTTCCCCATAATTTATCTCCCTAATTTCATCTCTCATTTGATAACAACTTAGGATTCTAAGGCCACACTTCCTTACTCTATTTCCATACAAGCCTCACTTTTTTTGAGGATAACCCTGCTAACAAAGGAACCACAACTGGTTTTCATACCAGGTTTCTCCTTCAAGTTTACTACTGTGACAGCAACAAAAGCTGGCAACCAGTTACCAATTTTGTCCCTGCTGCTGATCAATGCTGTTAGCAGCTGTTTATCACCTTCTGTTTTCTACTTGGGCTATCAAGTCTTTGGGACAGACTATGTTTAACAGCCAGCCTATCAAGAACTTTTATTTATGGCAAAGTATTGATGAGATGACAGTACAGAAAATAATTTCAAGTGTCTACCTTCTGGCCAGTTAACTGCTCTCCATAAAGTCTGAAGTTGCTGTGCTGTAGGTGTTTCTGTAGAGGCGTTGCATGTTGCAGACAATAACTTTTCTAGGATTATCAAGTCATCCTCCGTAAGCTTATGCTCTTCAGCTGCACTGCCATTAAGTTCCTTTAATTTCCCTGTAAGACCAAGAAAGAGGCATGCTTTCAGGCAACAGAACTTCACAAATCAAGATCTGAATGAAATGCTACAAAAGCACTTTACAAACAAATAATAGCTATTGTAATTGGGGGTTTGGGTTTTAAACACTTTTCCCAATTTCATAATTTTCTAATTTTAAGTTTTTAATTATCACAATGATTGCTACTATTAAGTCCCCTCTAATAGTGCAATACTGTAGATTTGTAGATTTCAGAAAAAGCCTACATAGAGGCAAAAATGCAGAAAAGAATCACAAGACCATTGTAGCTTTCATAACCAAAATACGTTTTCTTTTTTGCTCTTTTCTATTAATAGGTAGTAGAAAAAATATAGAAACTATGGTTTTAGAGGGATCACGGTTTTTGTATTTTTCCTTAAGTGATGTGATCATATTTTGCTTATGGCATGTCCTATATTTAAACTTCAATGTGATTTAAGAGTCCAAGTATCGAAAAACTTATTTCAATGTACAGCATTCTCATTAAGAACCTGCCAATCATGGTTCTACCAAAATTGATGAGGGCCATGTCAATATATACGCAATAGTACACCCTGATGAGTTTTATAGTATGCACAAAATAATCAACTGTGGGCCTCTTACGAAAAAAAACCAAACCAACAAACCCAAACCCCACAAACATTCAGCTATTAAATCTATCCCTGTACAGCCATAATATTTACAAGCATATTTAACCATGCACTGTTACAAAACTGCAGGAAACTTAGTAAAACTAGTTTTCAGGTTTTAAACTTCAAAAAACCAAACAGCCCACTAAGCCTGTAACTTCAACTGTTATCCTTCCAGAATACTGAGCAAAAATAAAGTGATGCAGCATGTTTTAAAGAGTAGTACAAGTCTTTGCTTTAGCTGCTGTAGCAAAATGAAAGTCAGCCAGTCTTGCTGTTCTCTCTCTTAGGAAGTTCTGGACAAAATTTAATGTAAATCTGTGGAAAAATAAGAGAAAGCCGAATCCAGAAACAATATTCTAGTTTGTAAATCCCTTATCTTGTCTCTGAACAAAGAAATACCAGAGTGCAATTAAAATTCAAGGCAACAGGACAAGGCTGATTAAAGATTCTGAAATATTTTTAAACAGAAAATGAAAGCTGAACAGCATGTAAAAGAGAATACTGCAGTCAGAAGGCTGCAGAGAGACCCAGACAGGCTTGTGAAGTGGACCCACATACGCCTCATGAAGTTCAGCAAGGCCAAGTGCAAAGTCCTGCACCTGTAATCCCAGACATGAGTACAGCCTGGGCTAAAAAGCGATTGAGAGCAGCCCTGAAGAGAAGGACTTGGGGGTACTGGGTGACTGAAAATTGGAAGTGACTCAGCAATATGCGTTCACAGCCCAGAAAGCCACCTGCATCCTGTGCTGTATAAAAAGAAGTGTGCTCAGAAGGCTAAGGGAAGTAATTCTGTCCCTCTACTCTGCCCCTCTAAGACCCCACATAGAATAGTGCATCCAGCTCTGGCATCATCAGCATGAGAAAGACATGGACCTCGTGGAGTGGGTTCAGAGGAGGGACACAAAAACAATCCAAGTGATGGAAGCACTCTACTCAAGGAAAGGCTGAGGGTTGGGGTTCTTCAGCTTGGAGAAGGCTCTGGGAAGACCCGATTGCAACCTTTCAGTTCTTCAAGGGGGCTTTTAAGAAAGATGGATGGAAACTTTGTTATGGGGACCTGTAGTGACAGAACAGGGGTAATGTATTTAAACTGAAAGAGACACTGGAACAAGTTGCCCAGAGAAGCTGTGAATGCCTGGATAGGGCTTTAAGCAACCCATTTCAGTGGAAGGTGTCCCTGCCCATGGCAGGGTGGCTGGACTAATTGATCTTTAAAGGTTCCTTCCAACCCAAACCATTCTATGATTTCATGCCTGTAAAGCCTAGAGCTTGCCCTCTTCAAGAAGCTGGATAAATGTGATGCTATACTTTTTCTGAAAAGCAGAATCTCTTGTTTTTAAGTTTCCTCATCAGACTAACTAGACAACTAAATACTTTCAAGGTCTGCGTAAAAACGTGAAGGAAAGAAGTGAGAGTTTTAATTTTAAGATCTTCAAGGCAGATACATGGCAAATGTGCTGGTTTGAGCTGAAGTAGAGTTAACTTTCTTCACAGGGGCTAGTATGGGGCTATGTTTGGGTTTTGTGCAGAACACAGAATTGGTAATGCAGATGTTTTTGTCATTGCTGAGCAGAGCTTGCACAGAGCCAAGGTCTTTACTGTGTTCCATACTGCCACACTGGCAAGGAAGTTGGGGGTGCATGGGAGATTGGGAGGAGACACAGCTGGGACAGGTGATCCAACCTGACCAAAGGGATATTCCATACCATATGACATCATGCTCAGTATATAAGGTGGGAGGAAGAAGGAGGAAGGGGGGACATCTGGAGTGATGGCGTCTGTCTTCCCAAGGAACTGTTACACGTG
>NW_008684772.1:567-5313 GCF_000695815.1 Acanthisitta chloris | reverse complement strand
AAGCAGTGAATTAATTCCTTGTTTTGCTTTGCTTGTGTGTGCAGCTTTTGCTTTTTCTATTAAACTGTCTTCATCTCAACCCATGAGTTTTTGTAGCTTTTACCCTTCTGATTCGCTCCCCCATCCCATTGGTGGGGGAGTGTGTGAGAGGCTGCGTGGTTCTTGGCTGCTGCCTGGGGTTAAACCACGACACGAATAAAAGCTAATTTTACAAGTCCCTTAAATGTACTAAGGCACACTACAGAAATACAGTAAAATAAACTGGTAACAAATAGCATCAAGATTCTGAGGAAACAGCAGCTGCAAGCCAAGGGAAAGAAAAAAGGACATTCTCTATTATATAAGAGTTCTTGTGAGGTTTAATCATAATCCTAACCCTTCAAATACATGCACCAGTAAAATGATGAATGCAATTTTAAAAGGTCAAGCCCAAGAAATATCAGGAAAGCTATGAGAAATCACTTAGCTTTTTGAAAAACTCAAACAACAAGTTACTTCAAACAGATGAAAACACTGACCCAGTATCTGTGTAGGATTGGCCTGGTCAAAGGTGACAGCATCCTTCTTCGGAAAATAAATGTTTTCAACTTTAGCTGCAGCTGATTGGTACGCACCCATTCCTGCAGAAAGGCAATACAGAGTGTTCAACAGTGTACCAAAGTGTCTCACATAGAACACTATTCTATCAGTGAGTCTCTGCTGCTGGATAATCTGGACAATTACCCAGAAAAAAAAACTTTTGAAAAAATTGAGTGTTTATGCAAATACCAGTCATTCCTTACATTACTTTTACATGCTAGCTTTGAAGCTTAAAGCAATACTGTCACAAACTGTTCTCCTCTCACATAAAAACTTACAAGTGTACATTATTAACAGTGATTTCTTAATTATGTGGACTAAATACAGTCATTCATAGGAGTGGATATTGCAGTTAAGACATGAAAATGACAAGGGTCATTTTATAACAGAGATTTCCCCCCTGCCCCTGAAATCCTGTATTCTGATTACTTTCATAATGAAAAGGCAAAATGTTTATATATTAGAGGATTTGCAGATATAGCCCCGTTGTGTCGCATGCAATAGTGGCCTGAAGTCTCTTTTTCTAAAGAGTAATAAAATGCTTTAATCATGACCTACAATGATTTCCTAAACTCACAGGTCATTTAATGGCTGACATTGTGTAATACCCATTAACTACATATATCAGTTTCTCAGATCAACTACATAACTACTAAGAGATCAGAAGTCCTCTCAAAAAGAGATTACTACCATACATTTTAAAGCTTCTGTGCTTGACTCCTGTATGTAAAGCAAGGCTCTGTTATATCTATTTTCCAACTAATTTCCAGAGTATAATCAGCTTCAATCTGCTCATTATTTTTAATGAAGTGTAAATTTGCATCAGTGCAGAATTCATATCAGATATACAAACAAAGCAAAATATCAGGGATGCTTTTCATTGGCATGCATCATCTCTTACCTGTGTATGGATCAACCCCACCCAATGGAGCTACTGCATTTGATGCTGAATCAGGAACGTAACGACCAGCACCTAAAGAAAAACATTACGTTTTTTAAACACCACCACCGGTAAAGAGGTATGTATACCTGTATCTAGTTACTAGTTATCGAACATCACTATTAACGGGGTTATTTTCCACTAAAGGAATTATAAAGACGTGTTCAGCACTTCTTTAAAGATTAAATCTATGCCTGTGTGTCGGGGTGGTGGCGATGATGGTGTACGCAAGCTAAGTGAACCACATCTAGGAGACACTATAGCATGGTCTCTGGCACCCACAGGTGCAAAGTCCCTCAGCACAACAGATACCTTATCCACAAAAAGCTCCAGCAGGAGAGCACCACTGCCCAGGTCTGTTCTCTCTTTGTGTCTGGGGCCAGCAGTGGCCTCTCCTGGTGGGAGGTGGACTGTCCTTTCTGGCACCGAGGCCTCAGGTTAGGCCTGCATCTGCAGAGACTGCAGAGAGAGCCACACAAAGCAAGGGAGAGAGACAGCTGCACACCGCAGTAGAATAGGAGAAAGACTGACAAGATGGGGAAGGCTGAAGGCTGTGGGGTTTGGGCAACAGTACAAGGGCTCCTGCTCTACCTGGAGATGTGCAACTGCTGGAGAGGCAGTGACCTCGCACTGGTGAAGACAAACACCCAGCAGTGATGCAAAGAGCCAGCTGAGACTGCACCTCATGTCTGCAAAAACGGGAAAGGCAAGCCGCAGGGTATCCTCCTGCAGGGCACCTGCCTACTGACATGGCCTGAAGTTGGTCTGCTGGGGGCCAGAATCCAGGATTCCAGAGACACTGTCAAGCCTTGCTTGGCCTTCAGACTATTACCCTGCTACTCGTCCACATGGCCATCAATGGTATTGCCTGGGTGAAGGGCCTAGGTGGTATTTCTTTGATGCGCTCAGCAAAGTAAAAATGCTTGAAAAGAACTCAAGTACGTCAGCAACTCACTGCATGGCTGATTCTGCAAGCAAGACTTTGGCATCTATTGACTCCAGACCCTCTTTGAGGAGCAAGAGCTACTAATCAGTGATGGGCTAAGTCTGACAAAGGAGGTTTGGAATTGGGAATGTCTTTGCAAACAAACTTGCTAAACTAGTGAGGAAGACTTTATAATACTTATAGCTAGCCCAGTAATGATCAGGATCTAAAATTTCGGGTGAGTGATATGAATAAACATCATGTAATAAGAAAAAAATTAGTAATAATAAAGAAACCTACTGCTATGAATATATCCATTCCTATGTTGTGCACACATATGAAGTTCGGCAAAACAAAAGGTTTAAGTTCTTATCCTTCTGCTGCAGAGAGCAGAGTGACATGATGCAAAGCAGACAGCAGAGGGCTCCCCTCTGCCGAAATTTGACAGCAGCAGATCCCAACCTCACCAGGCTGTTCCACACCACTGCCCCAAACTGCAAGGAACGGGTGTCTGGAGCTGAACACTGAATGCAACTGAACACGAAAAAAATATGCACCTTAAATGCTAGCCAGACAGATTATGAATTTTACAATACCTGTAAATGGATCTGCTGCAGGTATTGTACTCGGTCCAGATGAAGAGCCTGGAACATAACGGCCAGCACCTAGTCCAACAGCAAGAAAAGCAATGACTAATAATATCAAGTTGTGTTTATAAAGTGTCAGTATTTTCAGACTGAGATAGCTCAAAACTAAAGCCAAACATCAAATACGTGTTTTTGTATATTGTGGCATTACAAGAAATCTGATCCTATCCCCTGGTGCTGAATAAATTCTTCCTTATTATTTGAGGGCCAGAAATCTGCTTTCCAGAGCATGTATGTTACATGCTTGGACACAGACACTTGGAGATATAGTTTAGTGGTGAACAGGGAAGTGCTTGGTTAATGGATGGACCCAATATCTTAGAGGTCTTTTCCAAACTTAATGATTCTGTGACAGTGATGTGGATTGAAAACCGACTGAACAATCAGGCCCAGAGGGTGGTGGTCAGTGCCACAACTGATCTAGTTATAAGCCAGCCACTAGTGGGGTACCCCAGGGGTCAGTACTGTATCCAATCCTGTCCATTCATTAATGATTTGGAAGATGAATCAGAGTGTGTCCTCAGTGAGTCTGCTGATGACACAAAACTGGAAGGAGTGATTGGTGTCATCATTTAAGTTTAAAAGTTTTACCTGTAAACGGATCTGAAAATTGAGTATTTGTACTCAACAGTGTTTGTCCCTTTGTGTTGTCCACAATAAACTTGGCCACCTGATCCAGAAACATAGGATTTAGATCATTTTTCTGCAGGAAGTTGTATGCAGTCAGCCAAGGATCATCAGTGATATTATAAGGCAGTTTGTAGGAAGGCCCACTTTCATTTACATCAATAGTGAAAACATAGTCGTACTCCTTTATGCAGAATAAAAATAAAAACAAATTAGAAGTTTGCCAGCATTTTTTACATAGGAAATCAAGCACTTTACTTAGGTAAGAATAAAATCAATCAAAGTTTATGTATACCTTTCCTTCAAATAAAACTTTTCCAGATGTTTGTTGTGTGGCTCCAGAAGAACCAACCACATCTCCGATCTTTATCCATCTTCCTTCACTAACACTCCACTGATATGCTTCTACTTTCCCATTATCTCTAATAAGCCGTGTCTGTCCATCTCTTGTTCCTGCAGACAGGAGTATAAGAGTTTGAACAATTTCAATAATATGATTTACTTTAGGAGAGAAAAGCCTTCAAACAGTGCCCAGCATTAAAGATGAAAAAACAGTTAAACATTTAAAGTCACCACACAGGCAGTAACTAGATACAAGTCATGATTTAACCCCAGACGCCAATTAAGCACCACACGGACTGTGTGCTTAATTAAGCTGCTGACTCACCCTCTCCCTAGTTGGGATGCATAAGAGAATCAGAAGATGACGGTGGGAGAATGTCTGATTGCTAACGGACATATGAGCAGTCCAGCCTTGCTACCAGGGCCTGAGCAATCTGCAAGCTAAGCTGTTCAAGGACACTGCTCCGGCTGGAATATGAGAAAAAAGGTAGCAAGATAAGCAGCTCCTGTGTGTGGGATGCAGAAGCCGAAGATAGTTAGGGGTGGAGAATAATGATTAAGCATCTTATGACTGAGATGTTAATAACCAATTATATTGTGTGTAAGGTGGGCTAGTAATAGTAGTTAACCAGTGATAAGTGGACGCTTATAATAGGTGCGTATAAAAGAATAGAGGGCAGTCACAA
>NW_008684772.1:0-367 GCF_000695815.1 Acanthisitta chloris | reverse complement strand
GCCGTGGAAAAGTCTGAGAAGTCTCCGAGAAAGCTGGGGAAGAGGAATCACTGCGAAAAGGCAAGTGAGCGGGTCAGGGAGGAGATGGGGTATAAACTTCTCCAACATATGCTCTCTGTGAGAGAAAATTATGAAGCACAAGCACTTAAAGGCTTGATGCTGTGGGCACAGCATAGGGACTTAATCCCTGGGATCAGAGCAGCATTTGAGTTGCCCACCCAGGAAGAAGCTAGCAAGTATTCTACTCTCTGGGAACTGGTTAGAGAAACCTTGTGGGCGATGAAGGAAGAGTGTGCCACTGCCGCTTCTGCTTTTGCGGCTTTAACTCCAGAAGGAATCCAAAAAACTCCTAACAGAATCCACAAAA
>NW_008684771.1:494-2252 GCF_000695815.1 Acanthisitta chloris | reverse complement strand
CCCTGCCCGCCCGCGGCTCCGCAGCGAGCCAAGGGCAGCCAGCGCTGCTGGGGAGGCGGCGGCAAGCTGGAGAGCTTGGCTGGATGGAGCACAGTCCTGCCCTGATGCATCTCTGTCGGTGGTGCTGTCCTGTCTGACTTCCAGGGGAGAGCTAACAACTGTACACACCAACGTGTATATAACCACAGACACTGGCAAGGATATCTCTGCGTACACTAGAGAGGATGTAACTACAGCAAACTACATGCACTAAAGGTATAGAACCATATACATTAGAAATGTATAACTATATACGCTAAAGGTATAACTACATACACTAAAAGGTATGTACCATATACACTAAAGGTATAGAACTACTAACTATATACATGAAAATGTACATAACACATTGAAATGTCCATGTCCAACTACTAACTCTATACAAAGGATAGAACAAGACTAAAAAGTACATCATATACACAGTACAGTACATCATATACACTAAAAAGTACATCATATACACTAAAAAGTCTATAAGCACTAACTATAAACATGAAAATGTATGTATTCATGTACACTAAGATGTACAGCTATAGACACTAAAATGTATATAGCACTGACTAAATACACTAGAAATGTGTAACAATACACACTGAAAAGAACACAACTATATACACTAAAAGGTATATAATATACACTGAAAGAAAAGTACATCATATACACTAAAAAGTCTATAAGCACTAACTATAAACATGAAAATGTATGTATTCATGTACACTAAGATGTACAGCTATAGACACTAAAATGTATATAGCACTGACTAAATACACTAGAAATGTGTAACAATACACACTGAAAAGAACACAACTATATACACTAAAAGGTATATAATATACACTGAAAGGAATATATCTATCTACGCTAAAATGTATATAAATACTAATTATATACACTAAAGAGTATCACTACATACACTAAAAAATGTATTTCTAGTGCATATATAAGACCTATATATATGCCAAAAAGGATGTAACTCCATACAATAAAAATTAGCCAACTCCATACGTTATGAAGTACGTAACTGTACACTAAAAGGTGTATCACCCTACACACCAAAAAGCACATAACTACCAGCTCCACACCCCAAAGAGCTGCAAGCATTAGCCACATCCTCTCGGAACAGCAGGTCCCTGTCCTCGCGGCCGGTGCCTACCGTATGTGCGGGATGCCAACCCCTCCCTGCAGGATCTTGTACAGTTTGCTCTCGTACAGCAGCTGCGGGTGCCGAGCCTTCTGCGACTCCAACTTCACCGCCACCTCCTGCAGGAGACAACAGCGGTCAGAGCTTCCACGGCACTGAGCTCTCCTGCCCCTCTCACCCCCCTGGGCCAACACTCCACGTGTATGTGGATTTGTTTCCCGCAGCTCAGCTGCCTTTTGTGGCGTCTTCGAGTGAAATCCGCGTGTGATGACCCGTAAATACCCATGGCAGGCCACGCTGGAAACGTGAAGTCTTCAGGAGCATTTAAGCGAGGAAGAACAGACGTGGGTGTTTCTTCTTCACAGCTCAGAGCCAGGAGGGGGAGAAAGGAAAGGGAAATAAACCCCCAAACACAGAGCTGGAGGAGCAGGGGGGAAATCTCCTTTGTTTCTAGCGAAACCAGACACAAAGTGTTCCCCGGAGAAAGAGACGAATGGACGACTTGGACCTTTCTAAGACACAAAACACACATTCCTGCCGTGCTGGGTGATCTCTGCACACTGCGGGGGGAAAGCCAC
>NW_008684771.1:0-441 GCF_000695815.1 Acanthisitta chloris | reverse complement strand
GCCGGGAAGGGAACGAAGAACCCTGGGGGGGCAATGGGGTGAAGGCCCCTCCAGCCCCAGGGGGGCAGGGGGCACAGCCAAGGTGCAGATCGAGCTCAGGGGGCATAGCTAGAGTAGGAAAGAGGCGACAAAAGCCTCGGGGGGAGGGAGGGGGAAGAAGACTCTTGGAGCGGAGTGATGGGGTGAAGTCCCCAGCCCCGGGGGCATAGCCAGACTCTAGGCTGGGTTGGGGGGCAGGAAAGGGGCGACGAAAACGCTCAGGAGAGGACCAAGATCGCCTCGGGGGGAGGGAGGGGGAAGAAGACTCTTGGAGCGGAGTGATGGGGTGAAGTCCCCAGCCCCGGGGGCATAGCCAGACTCTAGGCTGGGTTGGGGGGCAGGAAAGGGGCGACGAAAACGCTCAGGAGAGGACCAAGATCCCTGGAGGGGGCGGGGGAAGTT
>NW_008684770.1:0-865 GCF_000695815.1 Acanthisitta chloris | reverse complement strand
GATCCAGGTGGGTCCAGGTGGATCCAGATGGATCCAGTTGGATCCAGGTGTTACTGGACCATCCTTGAGGCATCTCTGCTTTTCCCATGAGGATGATGATGCTCTCACAACACTTGGACGATGCTGAAAATCTCAAGAAATTCCTGATTTTTGGGATTTGAGGACCTCAAATTTTTTGGGGAGTGGTCTCAGGATTCATTTTTTGGGGTGTTCTCTCTCCCCACTTTAGGTTTCTGTCACTTTTACCTGCCTGAGGATCAATACCCCAAAGGTTTCGCTTTCGATTGCGACGACGTCAACTTTGCCACCGACAATCTTTGCTTCGTTGGGTTGATGTCCATGATTGATCCACCCAGAGCAGCAGTGCCCGACGCCGTCGGCAAGTGTCGGAGCGCGGGGATCAAGGTGGGACCCCAAAAATCCCAAAAACCCCCAAAATAGACCCCCAAAAATCCTCTGAGCCTCCAAACTGGAACCACAAAAACCCAAAAACACCCAAACTGGAACCACAAAAACCCCCAAAACACCCAAACTGGAACCACAAAAACCCCAAAAATAGCTCTGAAAATCCAAACTGGAACCACAAAAACCCCAAAACCACCAAACTGGAACCACAAAAATACCGGAAACCACAAAACCACCAAAACCACCCAAACTGAAACCACAAAAACCCAAAAAAACCCAAACTGGAACCACAAAAATAGCTCTGAACCCCCAAACTGGAACCACAAAAACCCCAAAAATAGCTCTGAATCCTCAAACTGGAACCACAAAAACCCCAAACCCCCAAAACTGGAGCCCCAAATAACCCCAAAATTCATCAGAAAGTGTCGCAGCACGGGAATCAAGGTGGGACCCCAAAAAT
>NW_008684769.1:0-849 GCF_000695815.1 Acanthisitta chloris | reverse complement strand
TCCCAGCTCCACAGCCCGGGCCAGGCTAAAGGTTGGAAGCTGTCAGCAATGCAGCTTGGGAGGCCCCCAAGCTATGTGTTTTCATTTTTCACAACTGCCACCTTGCAATCAGAATTCCCATCAGAATCTATTCCAGGGGGAAATTTTCAGGGAGGGTTGAGCATAAGCAATTTTGCTCACTGAAGCAAATGCAAACACAGGGTTTCTCCTTGTAGAATAAAACCCCACGTGAAAGTGTCACCTCCTTCAGTGTGTAAAGGCAACGGGGGGGATGCTTGGCACAGAAACAGCCCTTGTGGTGGGCAGTCACTTAGTGATTTATGCAAGTCTGGCTGATGTGGCCAAAGCAGATTCTATTTATACAACAGTTCACATAAACAATACGATTTACTTGTCTTATACAAAGAAGTTGTCCGATGCACCTTTGCTGGTATTCAAGTCTGAACAATTAACCATGGTTCTCTAGTTTTTTCTTCAACATAAAACCTCTGCTATGTACTTACCAAACCTACCATATACTCCAAAACTGAGACTATCTAACAGAGAAGAGAGACCATCAGAAACAAACCATTCTCTCACAGTTATCCTGTAATACCCAATCTAAACACCCCCTGGCATAGCTTGAGGCTGCACTCTGTGAGAAGGGGAAAGACAAGTTTTCCATAGAAAAACAGTCCCATTTCCAAAACCAAGACTACACAGCATTGCCAGCTATGTCCGTTTCAACAATTTCCAACAGGCTTCTATTTCCCCCTCAAGAATACTGCAATGTCCTCACGAGAGCTGCATTGCTCTTCGTCATTGATGCAGCTCAAACATTCATGGTTGGGAAAGCAGAACAATTCTCCA
>NW_008684768.1:5494-72075 GCF_000695815.1 Acanthisitta chloris | reverse complement strand
TTTTTTTCCAAAAGAAAAGGGAATAAAGGTGAAGAGAGAAAAGGAGGAAAAGTTGGTTTCCTTTGAAACTGAGATGGGAACTTGACAGTTTAATCTCCTTGTGTCATATGTATGTATTCTTATGACAGCCAGTCAGTTCTCTGCCTTTGTGAAGGCATTTTGGCCTCTGCTGTTCCCTCTCTACAGAATGTGGATCAGTGCTGCACTGTAATGAGAGTCTGCATATGTAACATAGACATGTTCAGAAGACCTAGCTGGATGTATATGGCTGTGTTAGAACAGAGGTTTGAACAGTTATTTTATTTTGTTTGGATTTCCTCTAATAATTTGTCAGTCTATCAGTCCACCAAGAATACAGCCATGGTAATCACCTTACCTGTGCCACTTCTTGAACCTAATGACTCATCACTGGTTTATACTAGTTTTACTGGCATAGTTCTGCATTAAAGCCGAAATTGTGTCAAAAGCTGGCCCTTGTGTCCTTTTTAAATAAATTGACTGTTTTCCCTAAAAGTATGGGCATAGTGTTTGTGAAGTTTACTTATCAGTGAAGGCCAAAGAACTCAGAAAAAAAGTGTGAGAAGCAGATCTCTGTACAGCAATAATCTGGCAGTGATATTTGGTAACATAAAAGACAGACAAAATAGAAAAAAACCCCAAACAACCCAACTATTTCTGTTTATTTCTAAAGCTTAAACATAAGCACAGTAATGGAAAAATTTGAAAAAAAAGAAGCCCTGAGGAATGTTTGCCCTTAAAAAAGTAGAGTAGGAAGGACAACTACAGTTTGCCTGTATTTGAGCATACACAAGTTGCATAGCTTTTCAGTCATTATGTCCCATCTTATTTCCATGGCAGATAACATCTAAAATGCCTAAATGACCATAGAGAAATCAAGTATCATACATTGTCTGCAATTTGCACTATGAGCATTCTGCTCCTCAAGGCCCTTTCATTTTATGACCTCACAGTCATTCTAATTCACTGGAATAATTTATAACAGCAGTGGTTCTTTTCATTTTGAAATATGCATCTTTGGTGCAAGTCAGCTTTTTCACTTTTAAGCTGGAGAAATATTCTCTATGATCAGACTGTAGTTTAAAAATGCATTAAAACATAGAGAATAGACTTCAGGAAAGCTGTGGGGGAATATAGTAAAGGTATTTTCACAAATTATTAGTTGTAAATAAATTTTATAAGTATAAAAATAGACCTTTGGTGTACAAATTACATTAGGAAAGCTTGTAATTTTTGACTATCCATGAGAGATCTTAGTTACAGTCAAAAACTATATCAGAAACTATGAAACTATTAGGAGCAGATAAGCCATTAGCATCTATATCTGTATATATATCCATACCCATACATCTCTTAGCAAAGAAAAAGGAATCCCCTAGACAGGGAGATCTGCCACTTCAGCCCTTTGTGTTCCTTTGTAGCTTTTTGATTTCATGTTTTCAAGCAAAGCCAGCACTGTCCCCCAGAGCAGCTTAGCAACTTTTTTTGTTTTCAAGTTTTTTTCCACCTTTAGGAACTAGCTAACCTTTGATCTGGAAAAACAAACAGGTCCATGAGACAGGAACTAATTGTTAAACAAACATAATGGACTGAAACTGGGATGGTGTACCAGTAAAGAGACAAATTGGGTAAATTGTTTCACAAGTGCCAGTCAACATACACCAAAGCATACACCTGAAATAGGGTACTAGACAAAGCCTCCAGGAATAAGATAGATTTTTCAGAATTAATATATCAAAAGCTGACTGTGTTTGAGAACCTAATTAAAGCAGGAAAAGTAGAATGTTAATTCCTTCCTTCCTTCCTTCCTTCCTTCCTTCCTTCCTTCCTTCCTTCCTTCCTTCCTTCCTTCCTTCCTTCCTTCCTTCCTTCCTTCCTTCCTTCCTTCCTTCCTTCCTTCCTTCCTTCCTTCCTTCCTTCCTTCCTTCCTTCCTTCCTTCCTTCCTTCCTTCCTTCCTTCCTTCCTTCCTTCCTTCCTTCCTTCCTTCCTTCCTTCCTTCCTCAAGGGGTGGGAGGTGATTCACCCCCTGTACTCTGACTTCTTGAGACGCTGCCTGAAGTACTGCAGCCAGTTCTGGAGTCCCTAACATAAGGATATGGACATGTTAGAGTGGATCCAGAGGAGGGCCACAAAAGTCATCAGAGGGCTGGAGCACCTCTCCTATAAAGACAGGCTGAAAGAGTTGGAGCTGTTCAGCCTGGAGAAGAGAAGACTGTGTGGAGACCTAATAGCAACTTTTCAATATCTGAAGGGCCTTGAAGGGAGCTGGAGAGGTGACAGGACAAGGAGTAATGGGTTCAAACAGATGGAGGGGAAGTTTAGGTTAGATATTAGAAAAATGCTTTTTTCCTCTAAGGATGGTGAGACACTAGAACAGGTTGCCCAGGAAGCGGTGGCTGCCCCAACCCTGGCAGTGTTCAAAGCCAGGCTGGATGAGGTCTTGAGCATGCTGGTCTAGTGGGGAGGTGTCCTTGCCCATGGCAGGCCGGTTTGGGATCTGTAAGGTCCATTCCAACCACTAAAATTCTATGATTGTATGATTCTATGAAAGTGATTATCAGACCATTTGGACTTGCTTTTTCAAAATGTCTTCACCTTCTCCTTTCTGTCATTCTCACTCATTTGTCTGTTGTGTAGAATTTAAATGGACAGCTCCTTTGACACAGTAGCTAGATCTACCTGGTGTTCAAATAGAACTTCTCTAACTCTGTTTCTCATTCGTCTTGTAAATGCTGCATAGCAAAATTAGGGTTTCATATCAGGCTTTAAAGAAGAATTGCATGCACAAAGGATGCATGTAAATTTTCATGCACAAAGCTCTAAGATTCCTAACACTAATAACTAAGATGCTCATTCTAATTTAGTAGAAAAAACATTTGCTTCTGGAAATAAAGCAATGGGATATGAAGATGCTGTTAGACTAAGTATTATTCTATTCACTCAAGTAATCAAAGCTTGTCATCAATGGATGAGAAGATTCTCTATCCTTAGAACCATCGAACTGTTATCAATCCAGAAAAATCAAAGGCTTCCCACATTTTAATCTATAGAAATATAGAGTCTTAGAATGGCTTGTGTCAGAAAGGACCTTAAAGATCACCTATTTCCAACCCCCCCTGCCATGGGCAGGGACAACTTTCACTAGACCAGGTTGCTCAGAACTCTACCCCACCTAGACTTAAACACTTCCAGGGATGAGGCATCCACAAATTCTTTGAGCAACCTGTTACAGTGCCTCACCGCCCTCACAGTGAAGAATTTCTTCCTAATATCTAAACCTACAGTCTTTCAGTTTGAAGCCATTCCCTCTTGTCTTGTCACTACATGTTTTTCTAAATAGTCTCTCTCCATCTTTCTTGTATGCTCCCTTAAGGTACTGGAAGGCTGAAATTAGGTCACCTCAAATCCTTCTCTCCTCCAGACCCCATCACTTTTAAAAAGTATTTGTTTGTTAGAGGTTATATTTCAAAGCTATATTTTATTTCTGTTAAATTCTTCCCCCATTAAATGTTGAACACTCATTGAAAACCCATTGACCTGGTAGAAAGCAGCATTGTGACTGGATCCTGAGCAGATTAAAATGATGGCACAGTTACAGACAAATTAGATAGTAAAACTCCCTTTGACTACAATGGAATGAACTTACCAAAAATGTTTATTTCCAATTATGTGATACAAAATATCTTTTTTCACTTAAGATAATGTACACATCTTCAGGCCCAAATGTTTGTTTGTGTCTCTGTGGTGGCTACCAGGGTAAGATCTTGCAGAGATTCACTGATGCTGAGATTTCACAGGCTGGTCTGGCCATATGTTGTCACTGAACATTGATTGTTAGTTACAGGTTTGAAGAAATTTTCTAGCAACATTTTTCATAGAAAAATTACAATTTTAAGATTTGTCATTCTTCTGGAGACTACCAACTGATTATGAAATTATACATGCACCAAGTACTTATACTTCTCTTCCCCAAATAAAAACACTAAATAAGGGTTTCTAAATAAAGCATGAGCATTTATGACTTTTAAATAACTGACAAACAATAAATTCTGCTCTGCTCTTCAGACACAGTAAAAACTGCAACGTTACAGTTTAGCAGCCACTAATTTCCATGTTTGTAGAATGAAAAGACGTTATATAAAATGGACTCTACTATCATAATAAATGAAGCAGTATTATTTTAAACTAAAAGAATTACTGTCACCTTTGTTTTGACACTTCTTTTAGTGAACTGAAGTTTTGGCATTTTTATAAAAATCTTGAGGGGTGGAGAGAGAATGAATTTCAGAATGTTAAATGCAAATTTTTCAGCATCTGTCAATGCTTCACTTCAGTATTACCTTCAGCACACATTGTGCAGCTAACATGAAAGGGTCTGTGACTGCATTTCATTCCCTGAAATAATTTATTAGATGATTTGCATTCTTCTCAAATCATTTTCTTTGAATATATCCAGATTTTTTTAGCTGTCTTCTGCTTCCAGACATCATAAGACAAAATAAGCAATTATCATCTGACCCTATTTCATCAAATCATGTTAAATGTTAAGCTGTCAGTCTTCTTTAGAAATTCTGCAGGGTCTCCATGGCAAGAGTTCTCAAGCTCTCTATTCAGTTTCCTCCTGCACAAGATTGCACACTTCAGTATGCACGATGTAGAGTCTTGACAGTTTAGCACCGTGCAACAAACACCAGCCCTTTGATTTAACAGGGCCCAGGAGCAGCTAGGTGACATCTCTCAAACTTTAGCCAGGAAGTAATGGTAATGAAGCAGACTCTAATTACAGAAACATGCAGTGCAAGCATACCCCAAGACCCCAAGGTAAACCAGCTGCCTAATTGTTTCTAGAAGGGTTTCCATATCAAAAATGTCCAGGGGAAAAAAAATAGAATTAATTTTCAGCTAACACTTGGGCAGACCTTATATTGCTCTGGGAAGTGGTTGCCAGGCACCAAGTATTCAGTTCCTGGGTAAATATAGCCTGCACTTCCTTGCTCAGATAAATCTGAATGTTGAGCTGAGAAGCAATAATCTCTTACATCTCATGCAGTATCTCATTAAGAATTTGAGCTTGTATCACAACCATTTCAAAGTAGAGAGTATATGCTTGTATGACAAAACACAGATAAAAAACCCAGCAAAACCCAAACAATTTCTAGACCAATACAGTTTAGAAAGGAGGAGAATTCTTCAGAGAATATAGAGATTATTTTTAGTCATGTGAAAATTTTACCCTTCCAAAATACCGGATCTCATCCAATTGAATTCGTGTAAATTTTATTGTAAGGTTTATAATTGAAAAATGCGATATCAAATCCCACATACTTAGGACGAAGGATGAAGTTGTGTTTACTCAATAAGAGATTCAATACATTATGCTATTCAGTGTATGAGGGAGGTTGCAGATACATCTACCATGAGTGTGCTCTGAGTGAGAGATATCTGAGCATTTTCACCTGGAGTACCTACCATCATGTCATCATGACATCATGAAAATTACATGTCTGCAGAAAGAGGCAGTGAAACACCAGTGGACTCTCTCTTTCTAGTGGACTCAGTAGTGAGTCTCCGTTCAGTGAAGTAATTCCTTTTTAACATTTTTTCTGATTTTTGTCATTACCACGAAAATGCACCAGGCTTTGCATTGATCTGACCATGCAGAGACTCAGCACTCACTTCAGTCTGAGGCAGTTTTACCTTGGTTTAACAGTTGTGAAGGGATCAGTTTAGCTGAAGTGGTGAGAACAGGATGGGTGGTAAAATGGCAGAGAACCACGATGCCACAAACAACTGTCCCTCAGTGTAACAGGGGTTGGGCCCAGCTGGGGGCAACTTTCAAGGAAGCAGACTCTGTGAAGAAAATATAAAAAATGAACATATGTAGAAGAGGACTGAGGGAAAAAAAAACCAACTTGAGACAGCAGCCTGGTCTTCCTGGATCCAAACAAATGATAACTTTTCCTCACACTTCTAAGACTGCAATTTTCATTCTTAAGACAATACTAATAGGGTGAGTACAATACCAGAGTAAAGGGAATGATACTAGGAAGCTTATTTTTCGTAACAATTTTAACTATAATATTAACGATCCTTCTGTGTATTCATTAGACAATTTGGATTATTAATTCATTAAAACATTCTCTGGACTAACAAGAAATTATCAGTATATATGATGTATTCATCTTTAATCACAAGAATATTTTGACTGTAACCCTTGGAGGTCTTCACCTCTATACTTGGAAAGTTGCTCTGCAGCTTTCTTACACTCAAAATTAAATGCCTTCCTAAGGTTTCAAAGAATTATCATTGTTAGTTTATTTTGGTTATTCTGGACAGCATTACTCTGTGGCTTTCATAACTGTTTTATCCCACGTTCCATTTTGTTTTGATGTCTCATATTGTCTTCCCTTCAAAATCTATTCTGAAATTTGCAGGATCCCAACTGTGTTATATATATTTCTACAAGTTCTGGTAAAAAGTAGAAGCGAGCAGATTCAGTAGTGCATATCTTGTCATGCAGAGACATCTTCAAATGGATCTTTCAGTTTGGGGTTTTTTTTTAACAAATTGAGTACTAGGGGCAAATTTAAGTTTAACAGCATCTGCTGGTGGATGTAAAGCATGAACAAAAACTTCAGACCAAAGGCAAATCATTGCTTGTTTTCATCGTTCCTTTGCATATTATGTAATGCCAATCAAGACTTTCCTGATTCTTGTCAGAGATACTCCAAATGTGTGATGGTACAACTAAGATAAATGCTAGTGATCTAGAAGAGCCTTGAGCTGAAAAAAGTAATCTAAAAATCTCCTAGGAATTTAGGGATTGAATCTGTGTATGTCATGTTAATGATGCATGATAAAAGTTACAAAAGAGGAGAGTTAAGGGGAAAAAAATCAAAGGAAGGAAAATAGCAAGGCACTATATTTGGAAGTAAAGTTAGCTTTCTTAATAAAGAAATCCCACTGGCTATTTGCACCCTGTTGGGGATAAAAAATTGAGCTGTATGCAGGAACTTTTCAAATCCCATAAAAAGGTAGAATTACTAGCACAGAAATATAAGAAGATCAGAGTGAGACTGAAAAATGAAATCTTTAGAATATTTCATCACTTTATTAACTTCACAGTTTCTTCAAGCAGAGTGAATGTTAATAGAAACAGCATCAGTTTAACACATGTAGAGGAACAAAACTACAAGTTGCCAGGCATTCAAGGGTGGTGGTTGTCCCTCTCAACTCTGCACTGGTCCAGCCTCACCTTGAATATCATGTGCAGTTTTGGGCACCACAATATAAAAGGACATCAAGTTGGTAGAGAGTGTCCAAAGGAGGCAACAAAGATGATGAAGGGCCTTGAGGGGAAGTCATCTGAGGAGTGTCTGAGGTCACTTGCTCTGTTCAGCCTGCAGAAGAGGAGACTGGTGAGAGACCTCATTGCTGTATACAACATCCTCACACAAGAAGTGAAGGGGCATACTGACGTTTTCTCTCTGGAAACCAGTGACAGGAATCAAGTGAATGGTCTGAAGCTGTGTCAGGGGAGGTTTAGGCTGGATATTTGAAAATGTTTCTTCACCCAGAGGGTGATCGGGCTCTTGAACAGGCTTCCCATGGAAGTTATCACAGCACCAAGCCTGACAGAGTTCAAGAGGCATCTGGACAACACTCAGGCACATGGTGTGATTCTTGGGGATGTCCTGTGCAGGGCCAAGAGTAGTTTTAGATGATCCTCAAGGGTCCCTTCCAACTCTGATTATTATGTGATTCTGTGAAATACCATCAGACATAGGCTCCTTTTGTAAGACCAGACAATTCTGATTTCTATGATCCTTAAGATGAAAAATTTAGTGTTGAGAAAATGTGACTGCAGCATTGTAAGGCAGAGAAGTCAATAACAGCAAAATCAAGCATACAAAGGCTTCGCTTTAGCTTCACTGACTTTCAGTGTTCCTTTTTGACATTGAGGCTGAAAGGATGGGAGAAGCTCTTAGGTGTAGAGAAAAGGCATATTGATTTTTATGATTCTAATAATTGGTCTTTCCCCATCTGAATACAAATTTTTTGTGGTCCAGACACATCTGTTTTAGGACTCTTGCAAGGCTCACGGAAGTTGGGCTGAGGGACTTTACATACCTTGGTAAACTGGGATAAACATGTATGTACTGTGTGCAGGTTAAGATCCTATTCTATCAATATAGAAACATGTTTCTGTGGGACAATATATTATTCTGCTTTGCTAGTCTTCACTGATTAGAGCAGACCAGGAAGACACACATCAGTATGCATAGCATATGATGTTAGGAAACAGGCAGAGCAACTGATAAGAATCTAACTTTATCTGTGAGATTAGATATTCTGAGAGATAACTACAGCAACAAAAATATTATATAGGACCATTCAAAACTTTTTCCACTTTATGCATATATTATCTATAGTGTTAACATCTCTTTGCTAACTGTTATTTGCCTCCTGCTTCTCAAATTTTTCACAGTGACATTCCCTGTGAAAATGTCCAATAATGGAAACTTAGTACCATAGAGAGTAAGATTAGGTAATTTTTCTTTACAAATATTTTCATCATGCTGACCTGGAATTCAGGATTTGATCAACCAGTTCTTATATATCTAACAGTCTATCAGTCTAAACTTCCCCGAAAATTCCTTCAAAGCAAGGTGAATAAATATATATTAATGAGAACAGTTTTCAGAAAGAGAAAATTGATCAAGCTAAACCAATGTATAGTCATGTTCCATGGGCCAAAACATTATTGTGCTGTTGTACAAGAAAAAGTATCAAAGTCTTGTCAATAGATGTCTGAAAGGCTTCTAATTCACCAATATATTGCATAAAAATCCCCAAGGTTTTTCACAGAGCACGGAATTACAGGAAAAATTGTTGGGTTTTAAATTAACAACAAAAAAAAGAGGATTAAGAAATAGCAGCATGTTGATGACTTACAGCTATAGAATAATTTTGCATGAAAAAAATACCAAGCAAAAGGATACAAGTATTGCCTGAGTCTAAAAAGCTGGTAGGAAGTAAAAAGGACAGCTGAGAATTATTAGAAGTGCAAACACAGTAATAGGGATATGTCACCATGTCGCATCGTGACACCCCCAGGCATCTGTAAGGACAGAACTATGTCTGACAATTTTCACTGCAGTGTCAGGGAACAGAGTGCTACTTACTTTACCCACAGGATAAATTATTGTAGGGAGCCACTACTCTCTGATTAGCTCAAGTAGCTCCACACAGCCCTGTAACATGCAGTGTCAGAAGAGAGACTGATTTGAAATTGATAACTGAACTAAGCTGCAGTTTCCTACTGTAGTATAATATTCATTTGGAAAATCCTGATTCCTATTTTTACCACTCCTGACTGGATGCATATCTTTCAGTATAAGATTGGGAAAGTTTAGTGGGTTGAGCCAGGTACTTTCCTGCCCTATCCTGAAATACTGATTGATCAAAATTAGCAGTGTTTATAGATAAGAGTTGTGTGCCCACTTGCCCATTGTTTGTCAAAACTAACTTTACATAACAATAATCTAAAATCCAAACCAAAACAGAATTAAAGTTAATAAGCAGATCAAAATAGGAATAAAAGTCGCAAAATAAAGATGTACTTATAAGTCAAACCTTAATATGAAATAAATATAGTTCTGAAAAAAGGAACTGAAGGGCTTGACTGAAGATTAATTTCATGCAGAAGTATTCATGACGTATTAAAGATAGGAAGCTGAAACATTCAATAAACAAAAGGAAGGAGAATTACTGATAGAATGATTTGCACTTAACAATAGCTTAAAAATAAAACTCATTTATCCTAATTCAAGAAAATAATAATCTTGTTTTCAAAAAACCAAAGCAACTAACTCATAATGCTTTAAATCAAACTAGTTCTCTAGGCAGCAGGTTTTACTATGTTTTATCATGACTGAAGAATTCTGGAGGTCCTATACATAACTTAAAATCATATTTACATTCTGTGTGTTTGCAGAGTGCTCTATATCCTATGCATAGTAGGAGATCTGTGGGGTTTAGCTTGTGAAATTACTATGTTAATAAGGCACAAATCCTGTAAAGTAACTTTACATCCCACACAGTCTATCACTAAATTCAATCTAGCAGTTTGAGTCATCAAACTGGCAAGGTCTAAGATGCAACACTGAAAATAATAAAAACTAGTACTCAAGTGCTGATCAGACTAGAAATGTTAGAGCAAGTGCATTGCCTGAATCTGACAGAAACATTTTCATTGTGTCTCATACATTATGTGTTGCATCTTGAAAAGGCTAAAAAATTATACATTGACTAAAAAGCCAAAGGTTTCTAAAAATAAAATGAAAAGTCTTACTTTGTAGGAGATATCAATTCATAGAATAATTTGAATAGAAATAGAATAATAACTTTAGCAGAAAGCAAATACAAGTTTCGTGGGACTCAAATTCTTGAGGTTAATTAACAGTTCAAATTTTTGTAGAGTTTACTGAAAAATAATGGTGTCTGGCTGCCACTGTAGGAAGAATTTAATTTCTTCAAACATAAAAATTATTTTTGTGATATTCTGGTTCATTTCCATACACAGCCAGGCAATGTCCTCTCTACCAATCCACCTCCACTGGCACAATGTTGTGCTCATAATGCTGTTGCACCATCTCAGAATGGACTATCTCAGCTCATTCACTTCTTGCTCATGTGCAGAACACTAAGAGAAGCTCTCTGAAAACAGGATAAATTGCATTTCTTACTGTATATATGGTGGCTAAATCAATACTTACTGGAATTGTTCATTTAAAAGACTTTTTGTGATACTAATCTGAAAAAGGACTCTGAAAAGGCAGTTTCTCCATATTTCCTACATCCAGGAAGAAGGGAGAAGGTGGAGTAGGCATTCCTTAGGGGATTATAATAAATTACTCACAAAGGAAATTGATACAGGATATGTGTGTATGTATGTGTTATGTATGTTGGCCTCTGTTTGTATTGTTCTGAGGCTGTCAGAGTGCTTCAGAACCAAATACTTATCTATTTAATTCAGACATGTATTCTAAAAAAGATAAATTGTAAAAATCCAGGAAGAGTATGTCTGAGCTTATTGTAAATTCTACACTGAATTGTGAAAGAATAACAGAAAGACAGCAACTCATAAAAGGTGCTGAAAAAAACAGATTAAAAGTAGTGTTTCAATGCAGTCATAGAGGTCAGACTAGACTATAAAATCTGCATTGATGGAGATAAAACTGGTCTTCCAGAACAACAACTTATTCACTGAAGCATGCACTTTTAAGGTTGTTCAAATTATTTACTAAACAATTCCATGGAACATTTAGGAAAATAGCATCAAAATATGCTATTGTTGACAGAGTTTCAAAAGAAACTGTCTGAAGTTTTTATTTGAACCTTAATCCCCTTTATTAATTTTAAAAATCAGTTATTCACGTAACTCAGTGGGATGCAAACACAGCAGCTCTTCTCTAAGACTAGTTTTTCTTCTCTCTATTTCTCAAAAGTATTGGAGCTTATTTATCCTAAACAAGCATTTATACCTTTCATGTTTTCATGCAGTTTGAAGTTAATAGACAAACTTTACCAACCACAAGACAGGGGTGTAACTGATATTTTGAGTATGGAAACATGGTTACAAATTATGAATACACTGCACAACACCTTTTTTACAACCATCACTAGGTTGACTAGAACATTAGGACAGTATTTTCAATGTATGTTGTGTAGTTAATGATATTGCATTATAAACCGCAGTATTTCAGAAATAATATGAAAGAAAAAATGGATGTTGCCACAAAATAAGGAGTTTCAGGGTAAGATATAAAGAAAGTACAATAATTAATTTTAAAGCTGGACACATTGATTCAGTTATAATTCTTTATTGAAATTACTTCATTCTACTACAAGTATTTGATAATATATAATTTTCTTGTCCCATAGATGATGGTGAAGTAGCATAATAGCTATAAAGCGTTTGAAAGATTCTCTGTGGAAATTGACTGTTTTATGTCTCCAAGGTACACATCATCTCTTCTTGTGATGAAGCCCTGAACAAATTTACTCTTCAGTGCTCATATCCATGACAACCCCTTTACCAGTAATCACCCTGAATGGCTAGAACAAATTCTGTCTTTTTATCTATAAATTATCCACTTTTTTATTTTACCGCATAACCTCAAAGTAACTATATTAAAAAGTTTCAACTGGCAGTGCTAGAATTCTCAGAGATTTCTTCATTTAATATGGCTTTTGTGGGGAAGGGGAAACCTTTTTAATTGGTATTGCTTTTGATAAGCATTTGCTAGTTGCAAAATGTTCTCTTCTCACATGACTCAACTATTTGATGGTGCTGGTTAAGTGTTTGGCTCTGAAAAGCAGACTCTTGTCACATGACAGTTAAATGACATGTAATTATATTACATGACATTTCATGTCTTTACATTTTTTTATAGTCATCTCTCAGGTAATCTAAATAAACCATGTGATAACTTCTCATGCACTTCCATGAAAATCCAACGGTGTGGAAACAAACCTTTAAGATATCAGAATTACATTGCCTCAGCATTTTAAGTTAACAGGGCTAAATTTGCTAGACTGATGAAGACACCTCATGCAATTTGTTCCACTGTCTTTAATGAAAAAGAAATAAAAACATCTGGGGTGGACCCCATATCAATTCTTGTCTTGTTGGTGAAGATGCTGTTACTCTGTGCTACGTACAGAAGATACAGGGTACTTAGTCATCACAGCTGTATAAGCCCTAAGGTAAGCACTTGTTAACCCCAAATGAGAAGATGAATCAAATTCTTCTCTTTCAGTGCTGTCAGGGAACACATTGAAATCTGTGATTAAAAAATCTGTCTGAAGTAAATGTTTCATTTCTGCTGCAAAATCTATGCATGTTTAATAAATTCATGATAGCAAATATTAAGAGCTTTGAATATTTACATCAATATCAAACAGTTTTACATTAGATTTGCTGTAGCATGACACAATATAATTTAAACTAATATAATTGAAATGAGCTCATTTTCTAGGTCTTTTCTACTTAGTCAATATTTACTAAAATACTGATGTATAATGTTTGTTTCATCAGTAAGCAAAGATGGATATTTTATTGTGTCCAAGACAATCATGCAAGAGCTCTGTTGAAACATTGCATCTAGAACCACACCTGATAAGACAACTATTGAATTAACTAATTAGGGTCATTTTCTGCAAACTGAAAATGTTCAGTTAATTGACATGCAAGCTGCCTCTCTTGATTATGCTCTGGCAAAGGCAGTACTGGGGTCTGCAGAGTAGATTTGAACAACATGCTTTTGTAACTCAATACACTTTTAATTTCCTATTGACTGCCTCTGTTGCTCTCAATCTTCTGTGTCAGCCAGCAAGTAATTGTACAAATACAGACTTCAGTAGTAGCTAAATTGATTAAATTTGTGCATCAAAACTTAGCAAGAACTGAAATTCCTTTATTTTGGGCCTATCATTTATGTTCTTAACTACTTAACAACGCTACTTAACAAGGATTAAATTAACCCAACTGTTTGCTTCAGGACTGCACAGATTATTTAAATTTTTATTGTGAACAATTTGTCTTCCTGTTTTATTTTATGTTCACAATGCAGGTTTCTGTATCAGATATGAATGTTTCTGATCCTGAAAATCCTCACCAATCACGAAAAATCTCCAGCTCTTTGGTTTTTGGAGGTGTACTAGCTGTTCCAATAGAAAATACAATCACT
Source organism: Acanthisitta chloris (assembly GCF_000695815.1). Taxonomy (NCBI): domain Eukaryota; kingdom Metazoa; phylum Chordata; class Aves; order Passeriformes; family Acanthisittidae; genus Acanthisitta; species Acanthisitta chloris. The sequence continues at coordinate 58,302 of NW_008684768.1, read as the reverse complement.
CCTCCCTGACTTTGTCTTTTGATTCCTTTATATTTTTAATCCATGACTATAACATGATATGCTGGGACTCTGGGGAAAAAAAAAAAGTAATCCCACTGAAAAGAATGAAAGGTTTATTGGAATAAGAGACCTCCTCTGTGAAGATATTAAATAAATATTACAACTGGGTCATTTTTATAATCCAGATATGACTGTTCCGAGGTCCTGCACCGTTATATTCACTTTTATTTTATTCCACGAGTCATCTAACTGTGATTAAACTTCCTGAGTTATCTCAGTAGATGTCCCCTTGGAGTGAAATTCAAATCTGTAAAATTCTTCCACTTATTGTATAATCCAACTTTTCCTGCAATCAGTACTAATTTACTTCTGTTGTATTCAACATCCTTCAATTCTCCTTTCTGAGTTAGATTGAAATTTCCAAAGTGGTCTTAAAATTTGTTTTATTATTTCACAATAATAATAAATACCCTTGAATATTCACCACTCTGTTTGAGTATTTTCTCCATGTCTTTTTCAAATCGAATAGCATCTGATCAGTTGTAATGCATGTTGGAATTTTATATGTTATATGTTTGGGGCTGAAATTTGTGAAACAGGTTTCTTGAAGAAACAAGAAAACTTCTTAAAAAGTAAAACCATTAAAAAACTTGAAAAGGTTTGTACAAGTGGTGAAGGGCAAAAATGCCATCCTTACTTTATTTTTCTTTGCTGTGTTCCAATATTTTTGAGACCTAAAATGACTTTGATCTTCTTGGAACAGAATGTGTTGCACAGGTCTTTTGCTGCTGAGTGCTCTAGAGGAGTTATTCTCACGGGACAAACATTTGCAGTTCTAAAACTATCAAATGATTTCTTGATTTTTTGGATGAAATCAACAGAATAAACTTACACAAAAAAACACATATGAATACTCTCTACTTCCTACATACTGCATATAACATTTCACAGCAATAGTGTTGTACAACAGTGATTCCACCACAGAGTTAAATAGATGTATATGTAAAGACAAGAGGTATATAGTCTAAATCTCCAGTGGAGCTTCATGAGTAATTTATATAAGAGCTAAATTGATTGATGCAATTTAGGAAAGAGAGTCTCATGCATTCATAGAAAATAATCACCGCTGACAAAAATGTCATGTGGCTTTTTAGTACACAAAGGTGTAGAATATTTGAGTTTGTAGATTGAGTGTTCCATAATTTTTTGGTATAATAGTTTCCAATTGGAATTTCTATTATGGAATAATGTTGAGTAACCCTAAAATCATAACTTCAAATGCATCTGCGAATGTATTCCAACTAAGACAGCTATTGCATTTTCTAGACAAAACGAAGAAACAGATTGACCGTTCAATCCTATTCTTGTTTATTTGTTAATGCAGTCTTGAATTTCTTGCCAATTACTCTTAATTCCTGAGAAGTAAATGAAGCACTACAATTGTTACTGAAATGTGAAGTTTATTTTAATATTATGATGCTTGGGTTTGTTTCTGGTTTAAGTCAACCTAAGCCTGCCTTACTGTCAGTAGCACAGTCCAGCCTTACTATCCCAATGATATTCTTGCCACCTGCTTGTTCTGCCATTCCTATTCCTGTGGTTGCAGTGCCAGCTGCAGTTTTTCATGGAAAAACTAGCAGTAAAATAAAATTGCTTTCAGACAAGTGTGTTTCTAAAACTGATGACTAAACTGCCACAAAGTGTTAGCAAAGAAAACATCAAGAACCTTTGACGAGGAGGGCAACAAGTGAGAAACTGTCTCTTTGGCAATCACTTGAAATATAATTGTCTTCTCTGATTCTGAAATCATATTTTTTGATTACTTTTCAGGGTTTTCTCTACCCGAGAGCTATCTTGATAGCTTAGTGGAAGCAAAGGTATGGCACAGATAAGAACATGTAGGCTTAAATTAATTATTAAATGCAATTTACAATGTACATATCAGGCCCCAAAATTTGTAAAGCACTTTCATATATATTTAAGTCTACCTATACTCGATAGCATATACATAGAGTTTGTGGTGTTTATTTACATCTCCTTATCAGAGTGTGTATTAAAAGTGTTTATTAGAGTTTTCAGAACTGGAACACCTTACTGAATTATTGTTAAATGACTGATTTGTGTGGATTCTTGCCTGTGTCTGTACTATGATTTCTTTTAGAGTTGCAAATTGCAACTATCCCTTTTACAGGACCCCTAGAAAACTTAACTCTTCAGCTGGGTTTAAACAGGTGTTTCACTCAATATTTTCCAAACTACTACAAAAATCTTAAACAGGAGCTAATTTTTTTTCCACTAAGTACTGGATCCAGTAGGAATTTTGATACTAATTTAAGTAAAAGGAAGATGCACTTTTTTACTATCTACAAGACATTATGTTGAGAACTAATACTTGGGCAACAGAGATATTCTAGCTGTTCATGTTATTTCAGTACAAATTGACTCCTTTACTGACTTAGTCAGGTGCTTCTGAAGAATGGAGAAGCAGAGGAGAGCTGAACAAAAGTAATAAAGAGTGAGCAGAAGCAGAAAAAGGGTGGTTTCTGAAATAGAGTATGAGGGTGTAAGCATGAGCATACAAACTCATTCACCAGCTAGCTTGTAGCCTAGGCTCTGCAGAAGGCAGGTTTCCCTAGGAGGGAAAGCCTAGTGATACAAAACTACAGATTGGGGAAAAATAAAAATCCCAATTTGTAGTAAGCATCTGTTAAATTTTCCTTCTAGGCTTTTCCTTGTGCTTCTATTAGTTTTGCAAGCTATTCCCTAGTGGTGCATCTAATTTCATGTCTCCATCTATCAGTCAACTGTCACTTATAAAAGTGCCGCCTTGATCCCGCAATTCTGTTTAGAAAATGCTCCCTAAACAACAAAAAAGGGCTAGTTTTAATGGAGGAGATCACACAAGTCTCAACCTTTGGTTTATAATCTTCAACCTAATTTGTTTTTTCCCCTTAACATAGGCCTAGATTTTTGTCGGTGTGATTAACAGTATTTGCCTTAAATTTGATTATATTTAAAATTCAAAAGAACCAAATCCTTAGTAGCATAGTCCTGGTCTTAACAGTTGAGATCAGTGCAGAAGACTGACTGTAGCAGTACTTCCATTTGGATATGTCTGCTTTTATTTCCTTTTTCTTTGAAGTATTTAAATTAAGTTTTTCTACTTCATTAATAAAACCCAACACTTCCTTAATTTGCTCTAGGCAAACTGAGCTATATGCAATAGTAATGACATGACCTTAGATTGAAAGTCTAATAAGATGTCTTCAGCTAAGTCTGAAGTATGCCTCAAGTAAAGAAAGAATGTGAATGCAGTAATCAGCACACCTCAATAGGAACTTGATTTCCTTGAAAGTTTCTCTATATGCAACTTTTATTTACCACTGAAGCTGGTTTAATTAGTTTTTACCATTTTTGCACAGTTTACAGCTACTGTTCTAGCAATTGCACAAAGCAATTAACTGCTTTCTTTACTATTTAGGAGCTTGAAAAGTGGTGGGGAAAAATAGGTATCAAGCATCTTGTCGCTTGGTTTTACTGAGAAAAACCTGCTGCAGTATAAGTCAATCTGACTGCAACTGCAACATGCCATCATGTGGAGGATTCAAATCAGGATCTTAGTTTTCAACTGGTAGGTAGAGAAAAAAAAAAGACAGGAAAAAAAAAGCCAGAAATGCAGGGAAGGGGTGTGTAATGTTCAGTGATATTTCAAACCAAACAAAAGGCCTCACTAAATCACAAATCTGAGACTGACTGACAAGTTATGGAGTAAAAGATGCAGGCAAGGAGAAATTCAAAAGATTATAAAACTTGGGGAACTATTTTCTATTCCTTCAATTTAGACTGAGAAGAGTGACCAGCATACCGGGTAACAGATTCCTGACATACTTTTGGAGCAGTCACATCTTTGTGTCATTGCTTATACTGGCTTGAGAAAGGCCATACACACAAACTTTCCATTAAATAATACAAACTGGTGTTGCTTAATGCTATTTTTAAGGCAACTCTCATTCTCTTAGTAGAAGCAGAAGGAGATTGCAGAAGAACAGATACAGAAGTTTACGTATCAGAGAAGATATTTATACATTGTTTGGTGCTGAAGAAAGAAAATACATAGGAGATCACCAAAGCTATATCCCTAAAACTTAAATCTGTTCTGACTGCTGGCCTGAGACACAGTTTTTCAGTTCTATTTTAAGAATGCAATAAATGCAGATTGAAGTAGATGGTCATTACTATCATTAGACTGGGTTTGTTCTTTGAGCAAAGTACAAAGTGTTCTGCTGCTCTGTCTTTGTAAATACTAAACAAGTTTTCTACCTGAATTTATTTTGAAAGGAAACTACACAATACTTGATTGCTATAAAAAACGTCAGTGTTTTGAACCTTGACTCTTTGTAATTTTAATATTCTTGCAATTATTCTAATACTCAACAGTCTCATAATGACACAGACTGTCTAGCAATAGGAATGGGATTCCCCTAGGAATGCAGGAAGAAGTGGTAGCTCTTACATGAGTCAGGTACTACACTCACTTATCATATGAAATGATTCTATTTCCTAAGTTGAATCGTATTGTTGGGATGGGTTCATATAGTAAGAACAGAGAATATAGGGGCAGAGTATAAAATAGGATGCCTCACATATAAATACATGGACACAATTTCAGATGTTATGAAGTGGTTTTGAAGTCAAAGGTCATAGAGCTATGCAGACATTGAGATCATCTGAGTTTTCACTGGTGGTGGGTATGCAGGAAAGAGGATTAATTACAGGAATAGGGAAAAGCAAGAAAAGTGAAAAAAGCATACAATTTTTAATGAATGAAACCATCTCTGAATCATAAAAATAGTTTACCTGTATGTTAATTAGGGAATGTAATTCAGCCCTGATTCGTGGCTAAAGCTAGGAAGAGATGCAAACCTTAAGACAGATTTACAACTTCTGTCATATGGTCAACTTTGAACTGCTAATGACTATTTATTACTTCAGATCTTTCAAATGAAACAAAAATTTCATTCACTTGGGAGTGACAGTGGGTGAGAATCTCACAGTGAGCTGTCAGTGTGCCCTGGCAGCCCAGAAAGGCAATTGAATTCTGGGCTGCATCAAAAGGAGTGTGGCCAGCAGGACGGAAGAGGTGATTCTCCTCCTCTACTAAGCTCTCGTGAAACCCCACCTGGAATACTGCCTGCAGTTCTGGTGTCCTCAACATAAGAAGGACATGGAACTGTTGGAGCAAGTCCAGAGGAGGCCACAAAGTTGGTAAGAGGACTGGAGCACCTCCCCTATGAAGACAGGCTGAGGAAGTTGGGGCTGTTCAGCCTGGAGAAGACTGCGTGGAGATCTCATAGCAACTTTTCAATATCTGAAGGGCCTACAAGGGAGCCAGAGAGGGACTCTTTGTTAGGAATTGCAGTGATAGGACAAGGGGTAATGGGTTCAAATTGAAGGATGGGGAGTTTAGGTTAGATATTAGAAAAAGGTGTTTTACTGTAAGTGTGGCGAGACACTGGAACAGGTTGCCCAGGGACATGGTGGTTGCCCCAACCCTGGTGGTGTTCAAAGCCAGGCTGGATGGGGCTTTAAGCATCCTGGTGTAGTGGGGAGGTGTCCCTGCCCGTGGCAGGGATTTTGGGACTAGATGATCTGTGAGGTCCATTCCAACCCCTAAACTCTATGATTCTAGGATTTTTAAGTCCCAACATATCTAAATTTCTCTCTTTCACTTTGTTATATTTGATTCCAACATCTTCAGACAAATTAGGCATGAAGCATTTCTTAACATCATAGAAATCATTGCAGTCAGGTTTGAATTAAACTCTGTGCAGCAAATTTGGAAACAGTGGTGATGGAGAGGAGGACAATGACAAAACATACTGGTAGCAGGATGAACGTGTGTTGAATGTGTAAGGCACAAATCAAGAATCTCAATTATATCAAATATCAGCTACACAAGCCATTTTTGCAGTTGGGGTTGCACCTGACTGAGATGACTTTAGTAGGTATGTTACCAAAGCATAAGAAAATCAATGTATTTCACCTATAAAATAGTAGATGGATAGGTAACTGAGGCAATAACAGTAATTTCTATGACAGAAATCATTTATATTCTCAGTTGCAGAATTGTTCTCTATGATAAGTTTCCCTTGAGGGCTCATATTGTATTATGCCATATAATTAATATTTTTTTAAGTATTTACTTTGAAAGTGTACATAATTATTATATTAATATCAAATGGGCATATATTATATAATTATTATATTATCTACATAGTATATCATCTTATTACATATGATTAGTAATTCTATATTATCTATCTATATCTATTTATGTCAGAGCCTAACAATATAGTCACTATGTGAATATTAAAATCCTTAACTTATACATATCTTATATCCTGCCACTGTGTTAGATCATAACAAATAACAAATATGACAATAATAATAATAAAAAATAGGGCAATAGCAAATAAGACAAATAATAATAAATCATATAAAGTTTTATTAATAGTTCATAACATCTTTACTTGCTAGAATAAATGACAGGTTGAAGGTCTTTTTATCACAATCTGTCATTTGTTCTTTACAGCAGTACTACAGTCTTGCAGAATGATCACCTTTAAAAAACTGCCAACTTCTCACTGCATTGTCCTATAAAATATGTTTTCTTTACAGTTATGTGATTCCCGTCCTCACAATATCTCAATTTTATACTTACGGGTGAGAAATTATCTACAGACTAGATAATGGCTTGCATGTCTTACTCCCCACTGAGTCTATTTGCTGGTTGTACTCTGAATACACAGTGATGATGTTGTCAAGCTGTATTTCATAATTTCAAATGTTGCATCTTACTACATATTAAGGACTGAGTTTAAATTAATTCTACTTCAGGTGCAGTTTGTCATTAGATAAAATCTTGAAATGCAAATGTCAGTGGTACGTGCAAAGTGAAATTTTATCCTATATATTGTCCTCTTCTTTTGACATAAATTTGCCAACAATCAAATTAGGTTTCTGCCTCTAATTCCACAGATCTGAGCAGACCAAATTATGTATGTTTCAATGTAAAAGGTATTTATTCAAAAGATTTTAATGGCAGCTGACATTCAATACTCCCTTGTTCCATCTGAGTAGTCAAGATAAGAAATTAAAACTGCATTCCTATTTGGCCTGACTTTTTCCTATTTTTGATGTAAAAGATATGGACTCCTGAAAGAACTAATTCTAACTGCAATAATATAATGCCATAATTCATAATAGGCAGATAAGATTTCTTGCCCTTATCAAAGATGGTCTTAACTTGCTTCCTCTGACAAACATAATTCCAGAAAATCACTATATCTTTTTCAAGCAATATAAAACTAGTACAGTGATAAGACACTAAAACTGCATGTACTAAATTAGAATATTAAACAGAGCAACTTGGTATCAGATATTAAATCCTAAAGTTATCCAAATATATCCTTTTGTGTTTAAAATAAATATCACTGTCTACAATACAGGGGAATACTTAACAGTAAAAATATTAACTGTATTCTTTTTATCCACTAATAAATCACAGCATTGGTTCAGTTGTTTTGTCATAACCTTCACTTGAAAAGCCCTGAGGAAAGACTATGGACTAGTGTTTCCAATTTCAACTTGGACTCCTAAATTAGATGAGGGGGTTTCAGAGCTCTAGGCTTATCTAAGTAACTGAGCTGGAATCAGTAGCCAAAGGAAGTTATTAACTTATTACATGTGAAAGTGGGTGCCTACAGTCTTTGTAATGTGTAAGAAAAGGTGCTAAGGGAAAGGAATAGATTTCATCACCTTGACTCTATGACAAACAGATCACATTCCTAGAGACAAGACTAGATCCGTTTTAACAGCACAGCTACTAGTAACTACCACTTCTGTGTCCATTGTGTATACCCACTTGCTGCTCTTGAGAATGACAATTCTCTCTCTCCTATATTTCTTTGTCTTATGTTTGTTTCATTGAATGACACTAAGCTTCCCAGAGCACTCATTCTATCACATTTTGCTGGGAATCTATTTGACACCACTCTTTCATCTTTTCCTCTTTAGCTGTTATTATTTCTTCATTCCCTGCTGCAATAAAATTCTCCATTCCCATTTCCAAGTAAACTTGGACCTCTTCTGTGATCCTTCTTTGTTCTTAGTGACATATGTCTTCTTCTTCCACCAAATGCCCTTACCATTTCTTAGATTTTGCATGTCACAGCATTTAGTCCTTTCTTTCAAGCTAGGTCTCCTTCAAATTAAAGCAAATAAAACTCTTCATTAAAATAAATCTCCTCAAAATGTAGTTAGAAATGTAGGGAATTATGGTTGATAATCTTCTACATATCTGCCAAAATCTATTGCTAACATAAAACCTATGAATACTCAAATTCCTCTGAGTTTCATGTCAGTGGAACCTTCCTACAAACCATTGAAACTAGGACTGACAAGATGTGTGAAAAAGCACACACAAATAAAGATAGCAGAAGAAGCCAATTCATTTGTGTGGTTCAGCAATACAAGGTGGAGCTTTGTAGAGGTTAAAAAGCACGTTATTTGAATGTGTAGTGTCTCTATCACAGACTAGATATTCCATAGAAAAACCACAGAGTTCACCCACAGTATGTCACGAAGTTGGTTTTTTGAAACAAGCCTAGGAAATTGAAAGAGTGACTTGGATTTCAGCAGTTTAAGTAATTGAAAAGTAGCACTAAGAATGTGTACCACACTAGACAGCATTTCTGTGGCTTTCTGAGAAACTTGAAAGAAATATTCTGCCTGAAAGAAACAGGAAAAAAAGGTAAAATTGAATACAATAGAAGCTTTTAATTTTTTCCTGTTGTTATTAACACTAGCAAAGCAGTACTTTCAGCATCAATGCGTATGACTGCCTAGGGAATAAAGAACAGAAGAAATTATTTCAACAATTTTTTGGCAAATCTATATAATGGTAAGCATAAATGTGATCCATAAAATATTCTCATATTGCTAAATCAGCAGTATGCCAGTTTCTATTATCTCTGTTATGGTCACAAGCTTTAATCAAGGATAAATGTCTAATTTCCTGAAGTACTATAAATCCATCCATAGTAAAAAATCAGCTGTTTAACTAATTAAGTACATGTCGGCATAACTACTGGCAAAGTTAAAGTAAATTAATATGTGATATTTTAATCACAGTTAAATTTAGTTTTGTTTAATGCTGTGCAAACACACACTTGTGGGGTTTTTTTGCAAAAAGACACTCAGATTTCAGATACTACTTGATGCAAGGTACCTAAGTTGATGAACTTGTACTGCTATATCCAATATCTTTAAATGGATGTATATGTCTCTCTGTATACATCTGTGGGATATAAGAATATAATTGAAGAGACATGGATGATGTCCCGTCAAAGAGGCAAATCTACAAAGATGCTAATAGTTTGATCAATGAATGAGCACTTGCATAACAAAGAAAGAGCAGACTGAAAATTATTAGTCAAGATCTAAAAATACACATCAGACAGAATAGTGGTTATGTTTAGCCTAGAGAGCCAAAGTACAGGTGGGGATAAAAGACTGGAAACCAAGACTAGTAAAGAAAAACCGCTGAATATAGATAGGGTAGAGGGTGTAAAACAGCTTCTAGAGAAACGACCGCAGACGGATAGAACTGAAAAGATTACAAAACTTAATAACAGCTTTCAAAGTAGTTTCAAGGTGTCAAAATAGATATTAGATCAAAATATCATTGAGGCTGGAAAAGACCTTTAGGATTGTTGAATCCAACCATTGACCTAGCATCACCGTGTTCACCACTAAACCATATCTCCAAGTGCCACGTCCACATGCCCTCTGAACAGCTCCAAGAATGGTGACTCCACCACTTCCCTGGGCAGCCTATTCCAATGCCTGATCATGCTTTCAGTGAGAAGAGATTTTTCCTAGTATCTAACCCGAACCTCCTCTGGTGCAATTTGAGGCCATTTCCTCTCATCCTGTCACTTGTTACCTGAGAGAAGAGACTGGCAACTGGAAGATATTGGAAGTCCCATGCCTTTGGTGGGCTCTGCATCTGCCTATCCAATTAGTGACGTTCAGCTCATGCAATGGTTTTGTGTGTGTTTGTATGTGTGGTTTAGCTAGAGATCATACTGTGTCTGCGTGTCAGATGGAAATATATGAATCTATAAATACAAATCATATATGATTTCTTTTCTTTGTGTGTGTGTGTATTCTGACCCAAATATGGACAAAACACAATGAATATGTGGTATATACATGGGTGATGGAAAAAACTGACACAGTGCACTGTCATACTTCTAGACCAAGAGGATCAACAAGCGTAGAATTCCATGAATTTTATGAAAACAAATGAAAGTTTTTGCAGTTTGAATCATGACATGTTGAGCATTCTCATTCCATTACTGTATTTTAAAGTGTTAGAAATTAAGCGTAATCGCACTTATATTAAATTTAAGCACGCATATCAAAAAGTCATGAGACATTGTCTTATCAAAACTCTTACAGACATAAGAAAGACAAAGTGGACAAAATGTATGAGAAAAACAGGGCTCACTTAAAACGAATGCATTTGTTCTATTGACTTGATGACAGAGATGTTCTGACTGACTTGTAAAAGACATTCTATATGGTGACAGCATAGTTAGACTGACTTATAAGGGAACCGAGAGTCATTATTAGTCCTTTTCTGCAATTCAAAATAAAAACTGAATGACGCTCATTACACAGACTGATTGCTCTGATTTTTCATGACTTGTAAAGATTGAAGAGCTGAAATGCACAAGCTCTATGTACCTGCCACTTGAATATTTAGGGCTGCACAATTAAAATGTGAAAGGGAATGGTGGAGAGGCTCTGCAAACATCAACTTCATACCTCAATTTTTTACTTAGAGCATAAAGAATTTGGTTCAGAGGTAGTAAAATTTACTGATGACAAAAAATAGAAAAAGGAAGAAACCTCTGCAAATGCACAGGAACAAAGTAGACAAAAAAATTTGCATGGATTACTGTCAAGTGGCTTATCCATCTCAGCAGAGAGAAGTGCAAAAGAATTTGGCTAGGGATCCAAATTAGCTAGACACCCCCAGGCAGAAGTCACAGTATTGAGTAGCTGTGTGGTTTCAACACATGGAACAGCAGGTTTGAGCAAATTAACATACGAAGCTGTAGAGTACTTTTTATCACTGGACGATGGGAAAGATACGGATTGTGATTTTGTACAACCAACAACTTCTTTGATTTTATTTTTGCAGCTTGTAATATTTGCTTTTTAAGTCTTATAATTCCTTGTGACTTTTGTTGTGACAATAATTTAAGAATATAAAAGCTGTTATCCACTATGTACTAAAAACACTCTGTAAATCAGTATAAGCAACACGAAGGTATTGATGAGAGAAAATTAACATTTTTAGATTCTGAAATAGTCTTGATATTGACACCTCTGGGGACAATATGACTAGAATTTTAAGACTGTACTTGGTTTATCAGTGCATCAACAAGAAATTGGCACTGAATATTTCTGAGCAATAGATATGATAACAGTGACAGAGCACCGTGACAAACTGCATAATGGTGTTTGCTTTGATTTACAAAGGGAAGAAAGTGCCTGAAATGCAATATGTGCTTCTATTTTTTTGCAATGGGAAAATTATATTGTTAGGAGCCTGATTGACATTTGATCTGCACAGTTCTAGTTCCGTGGGCTTTATGATTATCTAAAATTTGTTATGATATATAGAACTCTCTTGGTTGTTCTGGTTATATGTAAGGTGTGTAATATTTTTATGGACTGTACAATATTATAAATTAATTCTAACAATAAAGTCCTGAAGGGACCAGGATTCTAATTCTAACTATTATAAAATAAATATCATAAGTTTCACAGGAAATAACTAAGTTCAGAAGTTATTGTAGGTATGTGGAAAAAATACTAGTGGGTAAATATCTCCTAAAAATGGTGACTGATATACAGAGGCAGTTCACATTGTTATAATGCAATTAAATACACAATAAAGCAACAGTACGTCTGTGACATGACGAACAGCACAATACTGGAACTGCTATACACAAAAGTGATTTGCAGACATTTTCATGATTTTTGTGTGTTTGTCAGAAAACTATGCTATTTATTTTGATTGATTAATATCCATATGGTCACTACTTGTACCAGAAAATGTTTGCATATTGCTAAGGTGTCACGCATTTGTCTGATTCTAGCATAAATGAGAGCTTGTCAGAACACTCTTAAATTAAGTGCATAAACTCTTTATTTGCACTCTATTCATTTAATTAGGGAGCAGAAACAATCTATCATCTGTAATGTTTGATGACAAATTTGACATGATAAATAGAAAACAGAGAATGAGAAAAGTCTGCAAAAGAAACAAGTATCTTCTAATCAATTCATTAACTTGCATTTACACTTATTATGCATTTAATTAGACTTTGGACAATATGTTTGAAAAAGACAGGTTTTGTCCATGAACAGAGCTCTAAATACTAAATATCAGACACAGTTCTTACCTTAGTTTCATTGGCGTGTTTGATGACTTTAAAAAAAACCCCAAATAAATAAGTTAAGTGATTAATTACTCTGCCACTTCAACCAAAGAGGACCTCAACAGGTTGGAGAGATGGGCAGAGAAGAATCAACTGAAATTTAAGACGGGCAAGTGCAGGGTCCTGCACCTGTGGAGGAATAACTCCATGAACTGATACTGGCTGGTCACTGACCTCCTGGAGAGCAGCTCTGTGGACAAGGATGTCGAAGTCGTGGTAAACAGGCTGTCCATGAGTCAACAGTGTGCCCTTTTGGCTGTGAAGACCAATATAATCCTGGGATGCATTAAGAAGAGCATTGCCTGTAGGTCAAGGGAGGATTCTGCCTCTCTACTCAGCCCTTGTGAGGCCACACCTGGAGAACTGTGTCCAGTTCTGAGCTCCTCAGTACAAGAGGGGCACAGAGCTCCTGGAGTGAGTCCAGTGCAGGGTAACAAAGATGATTAAGGGACTAGACAATCTGACTTATGAGAAAAGGCTGAGGGAGTTGGTTCTGTTCAGTCTCAAACAGGAGAGGGGACCTCATTAATGTGTACAAGTACATGAACGGGAAGTGCCAAGATGATGGAGTCAGACTCTTCTCAGTAGCGGAAACCAATAAAACAAGAGGTAACAGGCAAAAACTGATGCACAGGAAGTTCCACCTGAATACAAGAAAGAACTTCTTTCCTGCGCAGTCACTGAGCATTGGAACAGATTGCCCAAAGGGGTTGTGAGTTCTCCCTCACTAGAGGTATTCAAGAACCGTCTGGATGAAATCCTGAACCATGTGCTCTAGAATGGTCCTGCTTGAGTAAGGAGGCTGGACTAGATGATCCATTGTGGTTCCTTCCAACCTGACTGATTCTCTGATTCTATGAAATGTGTCCCTAGTCTTATAGGCACAGCACCTTTGCTAATATAACTCTATTACAGCATTACCCTTGTCTAATTGATCTGAAAATAGGAGACAAAACCAGTTTAGCAAGTTGCTAAAACTGTCTGTGTACATTGTTCATTGTAGCATGAGGTAAGTCGAGGAAAACTGAGGAGAAACAGAAAAGCTGCATCATCAAATCAGAAATGCTTTTAAAGCTTCAGATGGTAGAAGGAGAGCCAAATCTAAAGTTTTAATAAAATCTGACTTTGTGCCATATTCATTTTCTTTATGACAAGTACTCATACTCCTCTGTAAGCAGTGTGATATTGTAGAAGGATAAGACAATGACACAAGTCATGTAGAAAAACATGAACTATAATTTTTAGGAGACTTGTGTATGAAAGAAAAGGAACTCTAGTTAATATATGCAAATAATAATAAGGTTTTGTGAATTTAAAGGTTTAAGGAAGAAAGTCATGAGGTTTATCTTACAATTATGTCACAGAATGCAGTAAACTTCATCAGATTTCATTTTAATTTTTTATCTGAACCAGTTTTGCAAAAATTCCGATGTTCAAAATTTGCAATGAAATAAACTTTTACAATTTTTTTTTAAAAGCTGAAATGTTGAAGTTGCAATTTTTATTTTTGTGTAAATAATGGTGCATATTCTACACTGAGACTGAACTTTTTAATTGCTAATATGTTTCCTAGCCTTTGAAAAACTTAATAAAATTGCTCTGAAATCTTCTTAACCCATTCTGATATTTCAAATTATATATCATTGATTTACTTGTCAAAGTGCTAATTAAAAAACTGTAAGTAATAAAACCAACAATTATTATGATATTTAATTGAAATTATATGCTTTAACTCTATTTAGAATATTTCATTTTAAAAGTACTAGGCTGTGTGTTTAAAGTGAAGTCTGCACAGGCAGAGGAGCACAGATGACCTGATAAGTGAAATGTTGTAGAATCAGCTCCTCTAAAGACCATTGGAGAAGACTAACTAGATTGTTGACCCCAGTGGGACACCCACTAGGATTAGTCAGCCAAACTCCCTCTCTCCATAATGCCATCCAGGCTATCGGGAGTGCCTGAGTGGGTATAGGACTTACTATTGATGCCAGAGGAAGAGTGTTTTGGAACTATGTAAAGCTTCTGATATGGCTTAAAGGGTTATGGGAATAAGTAAGACTCATTACAGGATGCTGCACTGGGGCTGTAGTTAGTGTTCTTCTCAGCAGCCCCTATGGTGCTGTGTTTTGGATTTGTGACTAAAACAGCATCAATAACACACTGGAAATTTGGCTACTGCTGAATAGTGCTTTCACAGGGGTAAGGTTTTCTCCTTTTCTCATCCACCAGCAGCTTTCAGTACTGAGCAGCTAGAGCAACTGGATCAAGCTGTCCTTGCTACTCAAGTTTGTGTGAGTGTGGTGTCTGGTGACGTGGGTGCCCTCAAAGGTACTGTTTCTGCATTGGTGTGTGCAGTGAGCTGTGTTAGCAGTGTGTGTGCTATCAGGAATACATGCTCAGCCTTGACACTGGCTGCACCTGGGGACATGGAGCCACAGCAGCCTCACATCTATGGGTCTCGGACCAGAGGGGACCACCTGAGTCCTGAAGTCCACCAGGTGTGGCATCCTCTAACAACACGAGGTCCATACTCCTAATTGAAATGCCATTGCAGGAAACATCACAGAATTTTTTAAAACCTAGATGTACAACTGATTACCTTGATGCCCTCAGTGCTCTTGTGCATTCTAGAAATGGAACACCATCCTTTTATAATCTTCTCTCCTGAACCTTATTTTATTTCCTTATTTAGGTAACTCTTGCAGATAATACAGTCTCCTCTCTGACCTGTACAGCAAGTTCCTCTCAGCTTCAGCTGATGCAGCAACTAAACATTTCCTCTCAGCTAGGAGTAAAAATCCTTTGTTCCTTCCTTGAATTAACGTCTGTTTTTAGAGGTCTTCAGTGGGCCCTTGTCTGTTTCTCCTTTGTCTTAAATATTTTTACTTTCTAATCTCCTAAGCCTCTGAAGAGAAGTACTTTATTTCAGGTGGAAGGTTTACTTATTTGTTCATGGATGTTCATCATTCTATCTGACAATGGTTAGATATGAGTCACATCACTGTCAACATCCTTACTGTCACTCCTAGGAGTCTAGTGCAGAAATCAAAGACACTACCATGACAGAAATTTGAATAGAACTCTTAATCTCAACATTTAAAATAAATGGGGAATTTGTTGACTTATAGAATAGGATCCTCAATTTTATCCTAACATGAACTTAGTCATATCATGTTGATAACTGGAAAGATATGCAAGCAAAAAATACATTCTAAAAATTACATGTATTATATGAGAGATATGGGACTTTTTAGAAAGCTGAGTTAGATTCTTATGCCAGGAATTATGATATTAACCATTTGTACAACATTGGAACTTCATGCTAAAAGTTTGTATATGCTGAGCTAAGTTAATTATTTGCTGTCCCATTTTTACTTCAGGAAAGGAAAAGAGAAAGGAATATATTCAGAAGGCAGTAATAAATACCAGTAGAAGTTGGAAGTGTAATTTTTTAGTAAATTATGGGCAAAGTTTCTCTTTTACAAGTAAAACTACTGAAATACATTTGAACATTTTTAATTTCTCTAAATACTACCTAGATTGTATATAAAATATTCCATGTTTAGAAAGTTTGCTTTTTGTCCTTGAAGATGCTAAGAAAATATATTTTTCTGAACACCAAATTAGGATGAAAACATCAGCTTTTTCATTATTTTGTTCCAATCTATTCTATTTTATTGTAAGCCCAGAGGTTCAATAACTGCTTTTACACAGCATTTAGTACCTAGCCACCAGTGAAATAAATTCAGATGAATGATATAAGATATTAGTAAACACTAACAGACCCCTCTGGGTTGCTTTTTAAAAGATCTATTGCAATCAGTGGGTGCATTACTTTTCTAAAGGTGAGAATTGACTGTGCTGTACAGTAAGTGAACCTCATAAGGTCATGCTGTTCCTGTGCTGAGTGTGATTCTCATCTGAAGTTATTTTTTGGTGGATTTTTTTATGTCAGGAACAAACAAAGCCAGGTTGTCCAGTAGTGGAGCTGGAAGACACACATATTTTTATTCGTACTTTGTGACAGCTGATTGGCAAAAGTTGCTTTTCTATGCTACACCAAAGTCCTATTGAAAAAGTGTCATGAAGTTTATATGCTCTGTTCAAAAAGATCACTAAAGTACTTTTGCCATATCTTTTATTCCATATATCAGGAAAAAAATAAAAGACACTGGGCTATTTATAAAGGTCACCAAGTAGGATTTAGCCTGTATGACCACAAATCATATTTTTCTTTTTATCCTGTTCAGGAAATGTGTGCAAAACATCTCTTAAAGAAAACAAACCCAAACTGGTGATTTCAACAGGTTGAGTCAGAATGGATACAGATGAGATAAAAGGAAATTACAAAAAGTGAGACATTTACTTATGTATTAAAAAATGTTTTGGACAACAGAAAAGACATTTTGATATTATAAATTATTAAATATAATAAAAGAAAGAGGCTACAAAAGATTCTAAAACAGAAACTGTTATGAATATTCATGTATTTCCTCCTCTACAACCAAATATGCTTGAAGTCATTTGGGTATCTACCAGCAGGCACCTGCCTTTGCTGCTCCAGAGCACCACTGCAGCCACAGTGCAGCAAAAGAAATCCCCACTAGATGGTAGTGGCATCACTAATTGCTGATCCTTCACCTTAAAACTGCTTTTTTTTCAATTATATTGATGCTTATACCTTCAAGATTATCATTCAAACATGTTATTTTTAACCTAAGTATAAGCCTACAAAATTCACTGATAAATTTAACAAATGCTGAAATTCCTGTCCTCCTGGCAACCATTTTACTAGCACTTGCCATTGGGCTAAATGGAATCCAAAATTAAATATGGAAACATTTGTATGACTGAAATGAACTGAGAAATTCAGAAATCCTCACAATAAATACATATATAAAACCAAAAAAAAGTAAAAATCTTTCACATCGAGTCAATTCAAGAGCAAACTATAATTTCCTATTGTGCCCTGAGAATCATCATTTAAGGAACGGTTGTTCTGTTCTCTAATGTCTTCAAGTCCTTGGCTAAATTATACTTTTCAAGACTCACTATGCTGCTTTATCAGAAATAAAAGATGATACACTGTAATTTAGAAAAGGTCATCCCAAAAAGCTCATGAGAAAATTGGTTCAAGTCACAATTTTCAGGAGACTCTTTGCCATAAGAGAGTACTGTTTACTACAGTTTACAGTTTAAAACTGAAAATTTATAATCAATTTGATAAATGGAAATAGTTCAATTCCTATTAATCTGTTTCCAAACGCATAGAAATGGTTTAAAGAAAAAGTATCCAAAATTTCTTTATACACAAGCATATTTCCTGTTAGGGAACCATTTAAGGTGACATTCCCAGACTACTCTGGGGGATATCGGTTATATGTTATGTCCTTTGGCTTGTCTTAATGTTTTTCTGCCATTACCATTATATTATTTGTGTGCACTAGCTATCTTGCTTTGCCATGTTCTTAGAAACTTCTCTTAGACACTCTGCTCTCTAACATAAAACCTAACAATCTTCATAAACCATTTTCAAATTGCCTTTTTTTTTTCTTTCTGAAGAACTCCTATTTGTAGCCATTGCAAAAAAAAAATCATATTAATCTGTAACTTCTTGCACTCATAGTGGTCTACTTACTTTAGAGAAGCTCTCAGTAACTTGGGGTTACTGCTTCTAGATTATTTGGTGCTTGAGGAATTGAAACCATAGGAGGTCAGTAGTAATAGCAACAAACTAGGAGATAATACCAAGGAGGAAACAAAATCAGATTAAATATGTTGTGTTCATGCCTTGGGCACAATATAAAGATCCTAAGTCAAGCAAAACTCTATTCACAAGTAAATCTAGTTCCCTGATGCATCTACAGATTAAGAATGGCTTCTTCTATAAATTATACTAATTGTTTCCTCAGGGAGGAAATTGATGCATATGCAAGCTGTTATGTCTGCAGGCAGACATTTTCTTTAGTGGGAGAGACTTCAAGGAGTCCATTCTCTTTTCCTAGCTATGGCTATTGCACATCACCAAAATGGAGGTTTTTTTGTAATCTATTCTGTCAACTTCTGTTATAAATAATGCAGGTTTCAGTCTGATTTATGCATTTTTTCTAGGGTAAAACAGGTAGCAAAACCATGCACGTGGTGAATTCTCCACTAATCATCTAAGACAGCTTCATAGGGCTTTAGTCCTAGGAAAGAATGCAAAGTATGGCCAGGAGGAGATGCAGTGCCTTCAGATTTCAGCTGAAATATCTGTAGTCTGTAATCCATGGAACAGTTTCCCTGAAACGCTGAGAAATGTGGAGAGTTCCCTGCAACCACAAGTGCACTCTGTTGAGTTTCTCTTTCTGAGAAAATGATACCCTAGCATTAGCAGCTTTTTTTTTTTTCCTGATTCCTTTTGGCTTTTTATGACTTATGTAGTCAGAGGATAACATTTGGTGGACTTCAGGACACAGGTGATCTCCAGTTCCAGCCCAATGTGAACCTGCTATGAATCCAGGTCCAGCCAGTGGCAAGGCTAAACATGAGTTCCTAATAACATACACAAACTACTAACACAGCTCACTACACAGGCCAACAGAGAGACAAAACTGGATATTTGTTCAATGGCATATATTCTGTCTGAATTCTTTGTCCCCTGCCAAATTTTAGGACAGGTAGCGAAAATACTAGATCATCAAAGATAGGCTTGGACTTAGGCAGATATCTAGACTCTGAACTGTGGTTCTTAATTCTCTGCTTAACTCCTGACTAATGCTTGAGATCCATGAACTCAAATAACGCCTCAGTTTCTCCCAGCACCTGTGTTTCACTGGTGTAAACTACCCTGATATTTCAGGTCTGACTCTGTGGGTCAACTCATTGCCTACATGGTGCCTAAATCTAAACCACAGCTATAAACTGAATGGGACAGTGCTTATCTAGAAAAAGATAGTAGAACTAATAGCTGTAGTAGCCGTAGGATGGAATATAGTTCCCATGGAATTTAGAGGACTTGTTTTAAACTACTGGCATCTCAGTGACTACAGCTCTCACTCAGGACCACAAGACAAAGTTCAGTTTTTCTCTTTGCCTGGTGAGATGTGAATTCAAATTGCCTCACTCCTTGATTTGGAAGTAAATTCCTCCTGTTGAAGCCATGTATTTGTGAAGAAATGCCAGCTGGGCCAGACGGAGAACTGCTATGTAGTTTTTAGGACCTATGGCAGTCTCTAAATATCTCCAGTGATATTTTAAGTGCCTAAACCAAAGAACCGAGCTCAAACCACCCCAGCTCTAGCATGAATTATGTTTTTCTATGCCTCTTTTCTTTCTCTCAACCATGTTCTGAAAGAAAAGAACAGCATATTTCATTTTTCAAAGAAAAGTCATAGACCTTAGTATTACAGAGAAGTTTCTGCAGGCAGTCCCGTAAGATACGATTCACCTTGACGAAATAATGCACCCTAGTTCTAGAGAGAGAAGGCATATGAGCTCATTTCAGCTTTTCTGTGTCTCAGCACTCAATACCTACATTGTCCAGTATTGAACTTTCTTCAGGCATCATGCTGAGTGTCTTTGTCCTTAACATGTTAGTCTGGATTCTGCTCAAAGAAGCAGGAACACAAAAATTACATGTTTAAAGTCACTGCACTGCAGTACACAAACTTTTTTTCAGACAAGAGCCCTTCAATCTTTTATGATGCAGAGAATGTTCAAGTCTGAGACATTAGTGGATTCATTTCCTCTAAAGAGAAGTGTACAAAGAAAGGCCTAAATGAAATTTCTCAAATTCCAGCTGCAGGTTTTGAAAGTTGTAATTGCAGAATTAGCTAAAACATCTAGCACTATAGCTAGAAACTGAGAAAAACCTCCCAACATTATTCAAGCCATATATAGTGAAAGTTGTTATGTAGCTATAGCAAGACACTTCAGCATATAAGTTCCTACAAATAGCTGCAAATCCTGCTGCGATACGGAAAGACTACTCAGGAACTTATTCTAAATATATTGCAATCCAGGAAATTTAATGGGGGAATATGACAGCTTTGGGTAGAAATTTATGGTCATTAGCATTACAGCATATGATGTGCTGAAGAGGCACAGGGGGAGTCAAGTTTTGTTTAGTTTGTTTGGAGGGGTTGGGTTTGGTTTTGAGTTTGTTTGTTTGAACTCTTCTTTCATACACAGCCAGAGTTATGGGGACTGTGTTCGGGAAGATTTTTGCAATTAATATTGTTTATTTTCCATATTTTGATATTTTCAATGGATAGATAATTACAAGTTTGAACTCTTTAGGATTTGATATTATCCTTGTTTAAGATTAGATATAATGCTTCATACATAAACCCTTCTTTTGCCTGAGGATAGGAAAGTGCACGTCCAACATCCTTCCCACATATATCTTAATGTTTTTACTAATCACTGACATCAGGGTAGGTGCCAACAACACTTTTTCAGACAGCTGTCATTTTATGGCAAAACAAAGTTACAGATCCTAGAAGCCACTAACACCCACCATGATTATTTTTTTGAAAATCCTCTGTGAGGACATTGCAATCATTTAAAGAATAGCAACAGGGATTCTGAGTGACCTTGGGGACTCAATAGACCTCTGAGCTGTGATGACTTACACAAATAATTTTTCCTGGCTCTCTTTTATTGTCATGGAAGAACCTATGCTGTTCTCCTTTCATATCATCAAGTGTTTGAGCTCTGGAAAAATAATATGTAATCTTTCTGTACTTTTGGGTTTTGTAATGCTTTTTTCTTTGTGTCTAGAGTTGTTAAATATGGAAAAATATTTTCACATTAAAAATTATTTCTAGCCTCATTAATGAGGGAAAAAGTTGGAAAATTAAGCCACTACTGGGAAAACTGGCAGGAAACTTTACCTGAAGTATTCTAAGTCATTCCATGATTTCTGAGCAGTTTGAGTTGGAAATACTAAACAGCTATGACATACAGTGTATCAATTGTAAGAATTTCAGATACTAGGTTGTTTTCAAATGAAAAATACAAAATAAAATGTAAGATACCTGAAAAATCTAAGGGAGAGTTTGATTAATTTGACTTATGCTTGTTTGACTGTAAACCATGAGTAATTAGAAATAGCTGTGAAAAAGAGATAAAGTTACTTCCACATTTTTTACCCCCTTTACTTATCAAGTCTTGACAAAAGACTATCAGCATCTTATATGATTGGTAAGAGGGTATCAAGTCTGTCATTGGTAATTGTGTGGATGCAATGTCAAGAAGACTAGAAAGGAATGTTTTGCAACTCACATTTGCAGATGCAATCTGCAGATTATTGCACCATGGGAAACCTCTATGTTTTAAAGAAGGCTATTGATGCTTTAAGACTTGAAGTCTAACAAAATGTTGAGAAAAATCTTTCAAATTTTTTTTTAGTCAGATATAGGAAGTATAGACTTGAAGAAGGGAAACAGACAAAGAGAAAAACGTAGATAAACTGCTTTGTTTCCATTCCTTTTCTGTGAAATGCACATGCAGTAACATGAAAATTATCATGAGATTATATAAACAGACTTCAATGGAACAGAATCCAGACTCCTTTTATTTTTTTTTCATAAAAAAAACAAGTTCTCTAAAAAAAGAACAGGACAGGTTGGGAATTTCTTCCCTTGGTAATATTTGTTTTTTTAAAATCTATTTTTTTGAAACATCCTGTACTAGTCACCTTTTAGAAGCAGCATACTAGAGTGGGTATTAACAGATAATGGGGTGGTGACTGCAGCACTTACACGCCATCATGATGGACTGGAAATTCAGATTCTGTCTGTTTGGGCAATTACTGTTGTCTTTGAAAAAATATTCTTTGCACTTCTCTGACTTTTCTTTCCTATTTAGGACTTGAAATCACTGTATGAGAGTGTATAAATTAGATTATCCAGATTTTTACAATCAGAAAAACTGGGGTACTATGTGGGTAAATGCTTTGCTTAGCTTATGGCAAAGTTGAGAATTAAACCAGCATTTCTCAACTGCTAGTTTCAAAACAAAATTTTTTCTCCTGTATTTGTTATTTTTCTGAATTTGGTGAGTTGGGTGTTTTTACTCATTTAAAGTTAATTCAGGTTTTATTCTAGTAATTAAGTAGGTACTTTGCTGTTTGCCGGCAGCTGTTGCCCAGAGAAGTGGTAGATGTCCCATTCCTGGAAGTGTTCCCGGCCAGGTTGGATGGATCTTTGAACAGCTTGGTCTAGTGGAAGGTGTCCATGCCCATAGCAGGGCAGTTGAACCTAGATGATCTTGAAGACCATTTCCAACCCAGATCATTCTGTGAATCTGTAATTCATTCTACGGTTCTATGATTATTGCAGTTGCCCTTTGACATTTAGTTGTTAATGTTATTAGTGTCATAAAAATTAATTTGTGTCTCATGGAAGGTAGTTTGGTTGAATTCTTGCCTTTGGATTTCCAAATTTGGATCTTTATGTGACGATCCTGTTAATAAGCTATGAATATGAAAAGCTTATTTCCTGAGTTGATGACAGTTTCTTACAAGACAGATTTATGACATGATTTTCATAGATTATGATTTATAAAAACTATCTGTAATGGTGGTTTGTTTCCAAAAAGCAATGCCTTTGGGCAGGTGTCTTTCTACGTGGTCTGCAAATCACAGCTCAGGCTTATGTACAAATTACAAAATTACAAAAATTTCAGTAGTCTGCCTTGTTTTTATTCTTTTGCAATTATAGTAGAACACTTAAATGGAAAACCCAAATTAGCTAAAAGTAAAACATAAGTTTGGGATAATAAAAAGAAAGATCCAAGAATGATTAAAAAGCAGAGAGGCAAGGGCTATGGTCTACATTTTTAAATGAGAACATATGCTCATTTTATTGACGTCTCAGTAGCAATTTAAGACACATTAAAGGGATTTGATTTTCTGGGAAGTAGCTTACTGCATTTTCAATGCTGGGCATAATTGATCAATGTAAAATTTATAATAGCTTTTGTAAATGAAGGCTTCCATGCTGAAAATTAGAACACAGAGGTTAGAAATCTTCAAAAGATTCTCTAGCTATGCAAGACATGCAAAGCACTAGGCAGATCTTGGTCTTTAAGATTCGCTTACCACATGCTGTGGTTCTCTTCGGGTCCACATGGGGTGCTTTTCATGCCAGAGAAAGGAGTGTATGGATGGGAGACTGTGCATCTGATCTCCTGATGTGGGATCAAACTATGCCTGGATCACTTACATGGGCCTAGGTACTAAAGATGTGCTCATGAATTGTAAACACTAAATGGCTCATCTGTCCTAAAAGGACCCACTTCACCTCTACACTTCCATCTGTTTGATTGTCCCTCATTCCATATTTGAATTCAGAAGTTTTCTAGGGACCTCCTCTCTTCCAATCGAGTCTTATAGAATGTTGGCATACATTGCTTTCCTCATGTATCTATGCAAGGTGAGTGTTTAAGTGTGCAATTTGTTGATAAGAGATCCACAGTGGTTGAGAAGAGAAGATCTATTGACCTCTGTAAGAACACTGCTTCCTTGTCTATACTACTTGCAGCATTTTATTTAATGAAAAGAACATTAAATTTCCTCTGGTATATTGCTAGAGTGTCAGTTAAACAAACTCAAGTGTCCTTAAATGCTAATTGATACGAGCTGCTTGGAAGTGAGTTTGATTGTTTTTAACTGCACCATTCCTTCCAAGCTAATTTCTCTGAGCATGGCATAAAGATTGATAAATATAGCTGATCTGCACTTTGTTTAATTTGCAGTGTGTTTGTATTAAAAATATAATTTTGTACCCATGTTCCACCTACTTGTATATTCATATGGGCTCTTTATTTAACAACATCCCTGACATTAGAGGAGGAAATTATTCTTTTTAAAAAGAGAGAGAATGAGAGAGAGGCAGAATGCTCTAAATTAGTAGTATGTGGCTGAAAAAATTATATGGAGAGGAATACTCTACTAATTAGAAAGCCCTTGGGAATATTCGGCCAATGAAATCCAGTGATTGACTGCATGTTGCTAACCTACTAGATTTAAATAGATGTTGACTCACCGTAACAGTGGTCATAGCAACAGAGCATTCCATTTAAAGGGGAGAGAGATATAGAGCAATACTCTGCTTGAAATATGTTTGTACTTAAACAGACACAGACACACAGAGAGATATAGATATAAACATCCAAAACATGCTTTCCAAGAGCCATATAGTCTTTTTACAACCTGTTAGGAGCTTTGCCGTCGGCAGTACTTGGAGTCTACACACTCAAAGACATAAAATCAGAATTGAATCATTCAGTTTTGCTGCAGCATCTCATATCCTGACTTCATTCTGTCCAACAAACAATCTTTAAATCAATTGTAGATCAATCATCAAGCAAAGTATATAAACAAAATGATATGAGAATAGGTTAATACAGTTTATATTGATTTAAAATATATGATTTTCTAAAAATGAAATATGAACTTGTAAACAAAAAATTGCTTCTGATTTACTGTTACTCTATGTTTTGTTTAATCAGAAGGGCTTGTAAGAGTTGTAAAAATAACATGCCAACATACCACCCACACAGTGATATTTTAAACACTCACTACCACAGCAACACAGTGTCCTCATCACAGATGAGTTCCTGAGGTAAACTGGATCCGGAAGCTTCAGTTATAAGACAGAATCAATTTTTTTGGAGAGAATGACATGATAGTGGAACCACACTTATGTTATTGGAATAATGCTACAGGAAGCTTTTATGCTACATCTGGTTAAGATACTTAGTTCCCTTTAGCATCCTAATAATTTAGTGTCTTTATTAATCTTGTAATAATAATACTACTTTTAAATAATATATAATAGCACATTTTTACACCTTTTTTTACATCTAGTGATGTGAGAGTATGGAAAAATGCATTGGCCAAAGGCACAGACAGCATTTTGCCCAGCATAGTTATGCACTTGAAAGGGTGGATTACTTTTCATCTGAACTGCTACATTTTTTAGTATATATTTCTATGTATTTTTAGATCTGAGGTTACCTTATTTGTAAAATCTTTAATAATGAATTCTGATTGGTTAAGATTAAGAAGCTCTTGGAAGCATGTGTTGACATGTAAGAACAGCTTTAAGTCATTTGTTCATAATACAAAGCCCCACAGAGCTGCTCACTCACTCCCACACCAGTTGGATGGGGGAGAGAGTCGGAAGGGTAAAACCTAGAAAACTCCTGGGTTGAGATAAATACAACTTAATAGTGAAAGCAAAAGATGCAAGCACAAGCAAAGCAAACAAAGAAATTAATCCACTGCTCCCTATGGGCCTGAGGCGTTCAGCCATCTCCAGGAGAGGAGAGCCCCATCACAAGTAAAGGTTACTTGGGAAGACAAACACCATCACTCCCTTCTTCCTTCTTCCTCCTCCTTTATATACTGAGCATGATGTCACATGGTATGGAACATCCTTTTGGTCAGCTTGGGTTACTTGTCCCGGCTTCGTCTCCTCCCAGTCTCCCATGTACTCCCCAGTGTGGCAGTATGGGAAGCAGAAAAGGCCTTGGCTCTGTGTAAGCTCTGCTCAGCAGTAACAAAAACATCCCTGTATTAGCAACCCTGTGTTCAGCATAAATCCAAAACTTAACCCTGTACCAGCCACTGTGAATGAAGCTAATTCTATCCCAGCCCAAACCAGCACAGCAAACGTCTATAATGACATGCTATGGATAGAGGCAAACACAACAGAAAGCAATTGCACTAATCTGAAGCTGTTGTATGATTACACTGTGTAAACTTATGCTAGAGGAGCTGGTAAATGGCAACAGCATTACCACATAAACCTTCCAGTGCCTAAAGGAGCTCCAAGAGAACTGGAGAGGGACCTGGGACAATGCATGGAGGGACAGGACAAGGGGGAATGGCTTCACCCTGCCAGAGAGTAGGGATAGATGGGATATTAGTAAGGAATTCTTTGCTGTAAAGTGGTGAGGAGCTGGGATGGAATTCGCAGAGGTGGGTTTCTATTCTTATGTTCCTATGTAATCTATTTGTAAACAGGCATGTAAAATTACAAATCTCTTGCACATCTTTCACCTCTTATGAAAATGTTTCTGTTACTAACATTCTGAGTATTGAGATGGAAAAACAGTCATAGAAAATCTTAACTATGCTCAGGACAGAACGTCTGAACTAGTTCCTCAAATATGGTTGGTAGAATATAAACTGTATTTTGTCACATGGATAGCATTTTAGAATAAATTGTGTTAACGCAAGTGGAATTAGAGTAAAATAAAGAGTTGTGAAATAAAAATTTGTTGAACCATTAAATCAAAATAGAAGAAAAATCTCAGATTTGCCTTCAAAGTTAAAGCAAAATACAGAACTAAATAATGAATATGGGACAGCAGGACCAAGAGCGGCGGTGGTTTTATGAGTTTGTGAGGAAATTATACCATGCTATAAAAACAATATATTCTTTTTCAAGCACTCACTCAAGCAAGATAAGTCATATGATAAATTGAAGAAAGACAAGAAACATCAATTGCTTAAATATTCCACAAATATTCTAAAGTACTATTTGATAGTAATTTTTGTTTGTGTATTTGTGTCAAAAGACACAAGGAAGCAGATGTATTAAGTGGTCTTTCACAGGAGAGTAGCACACAGGTTGCTTTGTAAGAACATTTGTAAAAATTAAAACACATCTATGGCTAACTGTTCTTCAGTTATAGAAGAACAATGGGTAGATATTGGTGGCCAGTCTGTCTAGGTCATTATTAAATTACAAGGTATAAATCTAATTCAATAAGGATACTGCATGGTAATAAGAATAGGGATATATATGAATTGAGAATCCCACAAAAGTTGAAGACCAGAAACCCAAGCCTAAAATAAAAACACACAGAGACTTTGAAAGAAGAGTCATCATTCTGTTAATATGCTGTATGTGTAGATGATTTTGAAAAAATTACTGTATGACTTTTGTTAAATGTGTCTCTCAACAGAGCATCCATGGATGGATGGATGGATGGATGGATAGGCAGGTAGGTAGGTAGGTAGGTAGGTAGGTAGGTAGGTAGATATCTGCACAAAGTTTTAGGCAAGCAATCAAAACACAGTCAC
Organism: Acanthisitta chloris; assembly: GCF_000695815.1. Taxonomy (NCBI): domain Eukaryota; kingdom Metazoa; phylum Chordata; class Aves; order Passeriformes; family Acanthisittidae; genus Acanthisitta; species Acanthisitta chloris. The sequence goes on along the minus strand of NW_008684768.1, from coordinate 30,642 downwards.
AAAGGACAGTATATGATGCAGTAGTAGGATATGGCCTCAGTAACAGAATGAAGCACTTATTCTATCTGAAGTTCTCAGACATTTTGGTATCACCAAACATCTTTATATTACAAAGTAAGACATGCACATATATCATAATCTAAACCACTGTAATCTGTGGAGGTATGATGATTTATATGGTTTGAGAGTAAAGTCATATCAAACAATGTAAAAAGGTCTGAATCCATTCTCCATCTAAGGACTTGGTTATTGTAGATTCAAAAATAATCTAGATATGGTCAATGAACATTATTATCTTCCTGATTTGAATGTTATAGAAACTGCAGTACATTTCCAAATAAGACTAACCTTAATTTGTTAAAAATGCCTAAATCTCCATGGTCTTGGTCTCTAGATTTTAAGTATTATTTTTGCATTTTTAGAAAAATTGCAACTTATTCAGAATTAAGAGATAAGTATTTAATAAAACATTAGCAAATGAGAATAGACATTAGACATACATGAAGGTAAATACTAATGCCCTTTCATGCACTCTTTTGAAGACAGATTTAGACATAACAGTTAATCTACTTTAAAATAACTAATCACCATCAATTAAAATGTATGCAAATATTTATGCCTGAAGCCATAAGAAGACAGCTAATCTCATACTACAGAGAGAGAATACTCCCTTTTAATCTTTTCAACGAGACATGCCATAATCTAGGTATTCCCAGGGCTCAAACCAAAACAGGTGAGGCAGCAGTTACTGATTGCTGTACAATGATAAACAAAGGCACAACCAGCTCATGCTGAGGCAAGCAAAGGCAAGTGCTGAGATTCTACACTCGCAGGTCGGTGTAAAGTCTGACACCTTCCCCTGGTAATGGTGTTTACTGAATGACATGGGGAGATGTTAGATATGTTAGTAGTTAAGGTGATTTCAGGGAATTCCTATTACAAGAATACAAGAGCAAATTCATACAGTCCATGGCTTTGTTCACAGTTGCTTTTGTGAAAGGGAACAAATTACATTTTGATTTTTCTCTGGTTCAGTCTTTTACAACTTTTCTTCAAAAACACTTGTTTAGAGATATTTAAAGAAAACCCCCAAACTTTAGAGACTAGGGTAGAATTATTCTGAAAATTCAAACTAAACAATCAGGTAGCAATTTATAGATTTTCCTAATTCTCCAGCTAAATTGCATTATGCATGGAGCTGTGTGACATGCAAGCTTGGCAGACCACACATGTCTAGTCGCTTTTCAGCAGTGAAACAATAATCAATATCAATTATGATTCAAGTGGTTCATAATGTACCAGTGCTTAAACCTGATGAAATAATCACACATTATCAAAGTCAGCTATCAAAAAATCATGGAACTTTCTCTTTCATTTGTGCTCTATGGTGAAGGCAACTAGTTGATGCGGGAACCAATCTGAGTCACTGGATTTATTTGTTTTTCCAGAACATCTGCAATCTGAAATTCCCTTTAAAAAGGAAATATAGCAAAGTCTCTGTGAACATTTAATTTTTACTTTGAGATTGCTGTGGGTTTTTTTATACAGTGTATGCTGTAAAACTTAAATACGAATTGCAGTCTCTGGTCTCTCTCTGGGTTCTTAGGTGTATCATAACATTTAGAAATAGCAATTATGAGATCTCAAGATTTTCCAGTGGAATACCTTAATTTAACATTTATTAAATTGCAAAAGCAAATGCAAATCAATTTATTCTACCAAAGCAGAGTCATATAAACTGTTCTTCAGTCCCTGGTTTATAGAACATAGGAATCCTCTAGTCTCTTTCAAAGCTTACAAAACCAAAACCAAAATATCTTTATATTCCAGGCAGGAGGACAATAAAACATCCAGGCTCTTTTTGATTCACAGAACCATTGCAAGTCTTTGATTCTTGAAATTATCCTACCAGTAATCCCTTAGAATATGATTGTAATGATCACAGCTAGATATGATATCACAGATGTTTTAGATCTTTTTAACATAAACCAAATACTTTAAACTCCAGTCAGACAGTCTCTCTAAATCAGAAAATCATATGCTCTCTCTGCTAATTGCTTTCCTTAAATCACTAACATTATTTCATTTTCATCTGGCAAGCCACATGCAACTATAGTGTATAGGACAAATGGGATTATAATGCAATGGATTGGTGAATTTTAATAAATAGTATAAACAATGGTAACAGAATTTTTTATATAGCATAAAGTATTTATCACCATTAAACTTTATAACAATCTGCAATTGTGCAAGTCAGAGGTCATTTGCATTCTCAAAAGAGAAAGTTTGCTTTTGTTTGCATGGTTATGCTGACCTTAATATATTAAATAATTACTTCAGTTGTCCATGTTCAGCATCGAGGTTAAGTATAAGAAACTGAAGACCACAGAAGTTTTAACCTTTAGATACTGCAAAGTCCAACACTGCCTTACAAAGCACAAAATGTTTCAGAATAGGCTTCTAAAGAAACTCACTCATGTCCAGAAAAAAATTGAAAATTAGAATAAGCACTATGCTTTGAAAAGCTAATATAAAAAAATCTATATTTAAAAGCTGAGCCTCTTTCTGTGCCTCAGACTCTCTATCTGTAACATAAGCAATGTTCATCATAATGGTTTTCACTGTATACAACTTTAAACTATGTAAAAATGCCTGGATATTTCTAGTAAAAGCTTAGTAGACAGCTTTCAAAAATGAAACCTGAATATTCAAAAATATTTGCAGAGAAAGACTCACATTTATGAACTCTTGAAAAAATGGATGGGTTTTTTCCAGTATAATGTAAACCAGTGATGAATTAAGGAAATTCCTCCTCTTATAGACCATTACACACTCTTTGAAGTGAGACTCTTTCTTTGAAGAGGTATAAGTAGCTTTTTTTAAAAATAAATCAAGACAGTGGATTGCACATCCCAAGAGAGTAACAAAAGCTGAGGCTGTCAAGACTTGTTCCCTATAAGCGAAAATATCACTTGACAGATGAAGAAGGGACTATTAAAATTATTAGCCATAGAAGATAACTCCTTGGATTATTACTAGTAATAATTCTTTGTCTCAACTCTCAGAACAAAACTTCTCTATTTACTGTATCAAAAATGAAGTAGATAGGTGCTAAGTAAATTTCCAGGTACTATCTGCATGCTTTTAGAAAAATCATCAATGAAGCTAAAGTATGTGGGGAGCACAGGATAGGATGAAAGAAAGATCAGTCTTGAGGGTAAACAGCATGAGGCAACTGCTGCCAGGAAACAGGCAGCAGAAGAAGTTGCCTGCTGACTTTAACTTGTCTAATACCTTTTTTAATATGTTATGTAATGAGTGCATCATATTCATCAAATTTCTAGGGATGATTTTTGGTGTAGGTTGGACACACCAATCTGGATGGTTCTTTGCTACTCAGAATCAAGGATTAACTTGCCAGATGCATAACAGTCAATGAAAGCCTTTGCTGAAGGGACCAAGACAGTAGAGATTTAATATCCTTCAGGAAGTGAGACAAGGTACCTAAACAGAGCATTGTCAGGGAACGGATAGGCAGGAAGCCATGAGATGCTGACAGGCAGGAGAAAGGGGTCCAGAACAGTCAGTAATTTTCTAGGACAACCTTCACAAACCACTCTCTAATGGTCAATTCCAATGTTCAAGAAGCTGAATAGGCATGGCAGGTGGCCAAACAGGTTAAGCAAGGAATTGCTGACTGAACACAAAAATAAAAATATGCTATATGGAAGGCAGAAAAGGGGACAGGCTACCAATGTGAAACATAGAAGCATCACCTAAATTTGCAGCACTGCACTTGAAAATGACAAGGATGTGAAAGGCAACTGCAAATTTTCTAATATATCCAATGAATCTATATAAACTTCAGTGTCCTCCAAAACTTTGTTCCAAAAGTCATGAAGCATTCCTAAAATTTACAGTAAAACTAATCTTCATCATATGAAGACCAGTTGATGGGCAGAGTGTGCAGGGGGAACCAAAGCTGAATCACTGTAATCAAAGGCTCATGTCTATAACTTCATGTGTGTTGCCTACATCTCCTGCAAAGTATGATGGGAAAAAAGCTAATAAATGCTGTGATCAAATGACAAGTCACTGAATCATATCATAGGATTTAGGAAGATCAAGTGATGCTTTATACAACAAAGCACACATATTTTTTATATAGGCAAGGGTCAAATAGCAATTCAGATAAATTTGAGTCTGGGAAATCTGCAGCTGAATCCATAAGTAAAAAAGGAAAATTGATAACTTGATAATCTGAGATAAATTTATCTTCTGAAAGTGTTTTAATACATTACTGCCCTAACCTAACTGAATCAATCTTTGTGCCAAAGGTTGCTCTGTAGACAGCAAAGAACAGACTGCATGTTCTTACAGTTGCTTTGGTTCACAGTCTGCTGTGAGACTCCAGCTCCTAATAAAAGGAACTCTTAATTAATATGTCAAAGTGCAGCAGTTGACAAGCAACCTGTTCTGCTGCAGCTACTGAGGTCGTGGTGATCTCTGGCAAAAGGGCAAGGAAACTGCTTCAGCTAAATCCACAGTAGTGCATCTGACAGAATATTAAATTAGTATTTCCCAGCTTAGACTGGACAAAAATTGAATTTTTCTCTCTTCCAATTGTGCTCTAGACTTGTGTGTATTTTTCACATTTGTCTGCAGCAAATTTTAAAGGAAAAGTGAAACACAGTTGAGCAAATAATTTTTAACTACTACCAGCATTAAATACATTTTCAATCTAATTGTTTGTGCCTCTCTTCCTATACTTACATAATGTTAAACTTGCTGTCCTTTTAATGTTTCATCTCCAAAGTTGTTGCTATAGGCTTTGAAATTGTAGTTAACTGCATTTTGGAATTTAGATGAGCTGTGACCTATTTTATTTTTTCCCCTCAGTGCCAAAAGCACTGTCATTCAAAACAAGCTGTATCAAATCAAAGATTTGATGAAATATATTAGAGAAAAGTGTTCACTTCTAATCCATCAATACAAGCACAGTACTGCAGTGCATGATACTGAACATACAGAAGTTCATGTGAGACTCATTTGTGAATTTGATGGGTGTTTTCCCACAAACATGGTCCACTTTATGGTACATAAGATTATCATTCTCATGTTCCTGTTAGAAGACTTCTTAACTACTATGGAGAAGCACTATCCTTGTCCAACAAATATAGATTTTGTGGGCACTATTCAGCAATAAAATTGGGTTTTTTTGTTCATTTAAAAGAACCAAAATCCATAGGTGACACTCTCATTTGTGAGAAATCATTCCTAATTGGGCTCTGCTTTTTGAGCAGAATAATCTCGTCATAGTGATGAATTTGCATACTCACGCAGATCAGCAGACATTACTGTATATTTTGAAATAGTTCCATTGCTTGCAGGCTGAATTGATGTACCAGTTGAAAGAAAGGAAGGTGAACACAATGGTATCCAGGAGACTGAGCTTTCCTCCAGGATTCCTACTGCAACCTCTTGTAACAATTCTCTTTGCATCACTTCTCTTTGCATCACTTCGGTAACTCTAAATATGAGATAATAAGTGTTCTTTCATTTTCCCATCTCTTCTCCTCTGTTCAGATCGTAAGCTCTTCAGGCAAGCAATGTGTCCATATTGATCTATGCATACCATAGGATACATATATATATGCAATTTACACTGTGTCCAAGAACTTTGCTTTTTTCAGAGTAAGTGCTTTACTTACTGTTGTACTTCAAGACAAAGAGCAATAAATAAATAAATAAATTTAAATTCCACAAAACTATAAGGGTTTGATGTATTAAGTGCAACTGTAACACATGAAGAAACTTTAAATAGCTATAAACATTTCTTATATGAATTAATGCTTTCAGCTAGAATTTTTAGTAAAAGAACATACTTTTGGTGAATATTTTTCCCCAAAATATTTAGCAACAACAACAGAAAACAGAAGAAAAAAGAAGCAAACAAAAATAAGAAAATGATACCGCTGTTAATCAAGTAAAAACACTGCAGAAAAAAATACATTTTTTCAGAGACAATGCATTCCTTCCTTCAAATTATTTTAAATGGTCAGTATAGTTTCATGTAGACTTTGAATTGAGTTTTGTGTGAAAGGGTCTTAGAAAAGAGAAAATAAGGGGGCTTAATATTTTTATCAAATAATAAATAGACCTTGTAATAGGCTTTTTAAAGTGGATTCATACACATCTAAGTTCAATATACTTTTCAGATGCTGAACTGAAGAGAGCTTTCATTTATAAAACAATTTTTTCTGCCCTTCCACATTTTTTGAAGGCTTTATATTTAAAATATACTATAACCATCATAAATTTGATTTGTTTTTCTTTCAGGCTGTTAACTGTGTCTAATTCCTAAATTTAAGCAGTAAATTTTTTAGTACTTATAAGCATGCACAAAAATTTAGCCTTCTCCCTCTCTCTTATCAAAACAAATTGGAAATAAGCAATGGCAATGACAATTATTTTATTACTAATAAGATTTCTGATTTTCTGATTCCTGAGCAGTTTGTTTAAGACCTCTAAGATCATCAAGCCTAACCATTAACCTGCCACTCTGCTGTAATCCCTAAACCATATCCTCCAGCACCACATCCAGACACCTCTCAAACATTTCCAGGGATGGTGACTCCACCCTCTCCCTAGTAACCTATTCCAGTGCCTGACCACACTGACAGTGAAAATGTTTTTTCCTAACATCTAATCTGAATCTTCCCTGTATCAATTTATGACTGTTCCCTCTAGTCCTCCCACTGCAGGCATGGCAGAAGAGACCATTCCCCATCTCTCTACCACCCCCTCTCAGGTAGGTGTATAGAGCAACGAGGTCAGGAATAGTCTTGAACAGAATCTTGCATAGCCATATAAAGCTTGTTACAAACAAGTAGGTGCTTTACATACACTTGAACTTCAAAAATGGGAAAAAATGAATTAATGTAAATTCAGTTTGTAGTCATCCCCCAACAACAGCAGATGAAATATGTGCAGATGTTCAGACAATTAAAAACTTTGAAGATTATAAAAAAGACACTCTGCTCTAATCTGTGGGAATTTTAATATCTTCTCCTAAAGAAAGTTTATACAAGCCACAAAGTAAATACCACAGAAATTTGTAACATTACTTGTTCATGTAAGGAAACTAAACTCACAAAACTGGCACATAGATACTGTTGGAATCTGACTGGAGATAATAACTGTTATTCTTTTCCAAGTTACAGTAAATGTTATTCTTTACTGATGTGTGTCATTCTGTCTTCAATTTAATTTTTTAAATATTATTTTAAATAGAAAAATACACAAGACTTTAGGAAGGTACATGTTACTTTTACTGGTCATCAGCATCACTGTATGACCTTCAATTCAACTTTTAAAAGATTTGGCAGACTAATATTTCTCAAGACTTTGTATCGCTTTGGTACACGAACTGGTGAATTCTCCTGTGTATACCATTATGGAGTAAGAAAGGAACTAGAATTATTATCCTAAAGAACTTTTCTCTTTCTAGCACTGTTTTAGATTACATCAACTTCTATTATCAGAACATATAAGGAGAGAGACAAAAACAATCTTCTCAAGTTGATAAATCCACTAGTAAAACATCTAAGATTTCTCTCAAAGAAACTACAGAAAGGATGTGGAGATGAATCTTTTTCCCGACCCCTGCACAGCCTCTGTAATATCTGCATTTGGAGGTACTCCTTTACATTGTACTGGTGTTCAAAACAAGACTGAATGAGGCCTTGAGCATCCTGGTCTAGTGGGGAAGTGTCCCTGCCCATGGCGGGGTGGGGAAGGGAGACTAGATGATCTGTAAGGTCCATTCCAACCCCTAAAATTCTATGACTGCCACAAGCAGTAAGAGCAGCAGCATGGCCAAATGTTTCTCACAAAGACCCTCACTTCAACTGTATATCTGTTTCATCTCTGATCTCTGCAGTCAAGCATACCACAATCCCACTATAATTGAGAAAGCCTTATAAGACACTTTATATGTGACTTTTGCATCTCTAATTTCAGCCATTACCACTTAGTTACTCTCTTTCCAGAGATTTTAGAAGTATAAGGTTTTCATAGTTGTCAAAAGATCATATCTTATTATCATAAGACCTTTGAACGTCATTTAAATGTTGTGGCCTCCATCTCTAATATAAGCTTATTTTTTTGCCATTTAAACATAACTGCTCAATTAATGTTGAGCTTGAAGAGCAATCACACATCTGAATCTAGCCATCAAGCAAACACTGCCAAAATCCTTGGGGAAATTCTGATGTATTCATTTGTGCTCCAAGGTTACTGAATGCCAACACATTCTTACTGGGGATGTTGGACTATATTCCAGTAACCTTACTGGGGCCAAACCTTCAGGGCTTGATCAATTTTCAGCATATTCAGGATGAGTGTGGATTGCACTGGAAAAGGCTGTGAGGATAAGCTGGATCCTAGCATTAGCATTTGAGTAATGACTGCACCTGAATTTAAATACAAATCACGAGGAAGAAAGAAGCACAAAATAGCAATAGTCAAGCACATGGTTAGATATTCCAGTAATCTATTGCTTGATTTTCAGTTGCATTGATTTCAGATAGGTTGCCAAACCTTAAGTAATGAGGTATAAGAAGAAACATTCAGAGAAAATATCTGTAATTAAATATGGATCTTCTAGTTAGAAAATGCTACTACTCCTTTAAAGTAAAAAGAAAAAATACAAAGCTGCCTTCTTTTATTGCTAGAAATCAATGTACTTTATTAAAATAAATAAGTTACCCCATTGGTTACACCTCTAGATTTTCATAATTTCCAATATATGTGAGATGACCTGTAGAATTTTTATATAGATTAAGAGAAAGCAGTAATCCTAGCCAAATGCAATTATCCAGAACTGATGGAGAGCTGGAATTCCCCAGTCCTTAGTTACATATTTTATCATCTTCCATTTGCTGTGTATCTTAATAGTCCCATTACAATCTATTGATAAACATTTACCAGATTTGCTTGCAGCCACAAATTATGCTTTTTGCTAAGTATTCAGATAATTTACATTCTTACGTGTTACACCCAAATAGCCTCTTCTCATTAAAAAACAATCCTATGAGAGCAACTACCTGTTGCCATAAAAAAATTGTGGCATAATACACATACTACAAAATAAATTTTACAACTTCTTCAATCATTTTAGCATATTTGATACCAGCATTTGTAAAAATGGCAAAAGTACAGCTATGATCATCCAAAAATGAAGCATTCATAAAAACAATTGAATTTTTAATTCAGAGAATAAGTATAAACAGTTATATCTGCCTCCAGTCCATACATATTTCATAAGACCTGCAGCAACAATAAAGAGAGATGAAAATTATCCATTAAAAATAGTTTTCATAAAGGCCTTGCATTTCAGCAGTTTCTGCTCAAGACCCTCATTACTCAGAACATGCCCTCAAATATGAAAATTTTAAAAAGAGAAATGTAAATAATATTTTACTAAATTTAAAATTGTATCTTGAGGCTTCCTGTCCATATTCCCTCCTGCTTCTGAAACCTCTTTCAACCTTCCACACCAAATTTGTATCTGCTTACTGGAGATATTAACTCCAGGTAAATCTTGTGATATGAGACTCAAACATACTGTTCATGTGTTTGCTTTGCATATTAAGCCATCACTGTTCTAGTTATCCACATCTTCAGAAGACTGAGCAAAAATGTATGCTATGTTTCTTTTCCACAGAGAAATATCTTAATGGTTTAAAAAATTTTATTTTATGACCATGACAAAGTTTTATCTTTCAAATCCTCACAGTTGTTTTTCTGCTTTCTTCTTTCCCTTCTTCTCCAGTCAAAAAAAGTGTGATGAAAGAGAAACAATATGGTTATTTTAGGGGTTTAATACTTTTTTATCTGTTTTATAAGTTATTTGAACTCTTTCCAGTATTTTAGTACAAATATACATTTAAAGGCATAAACATTTTCCATTTCATTCAAATTTCACAGTCTGAAAGATCTGAAAAGATCAATCTCATAACTTTCCCCACTAGATAATAAAGCCTTGTCTTTAGTGCAAAAAATAAAATCAGTTTTCAGAACTTGGGGAAAAGGATATATGTTCTAGGAACAATATCTATTCCCATGTCAGCATGGACAAACTGAATCTGCCCTAGGATCTTTTTGTCCTATAAAAACATATAAACATGAATCTGTTCAAGACAGGGAAACAAAATCATTTTTGCCTACTAACAGTAACCAGCCATGGTTATAAATGGGATTGAGGGGTCCACTGAAACAAGGGATATTTTTAGTAATCATACTACTTAAAACAGCCTCAGGAATACTAATATATACTACTAAAGAAAATATTTATAGAAAAGAAAGGCTGAATGAATAATTCATAATGAGCTATTTAATTAACTAACTTGCTTGCTTCTTTCTGCCTGAGATTTGTCCAGGAACAGATTGCTATTTTCACACATTTGTTTCTTATTCAGAATAATTTTTCATAATTAATCTTTGGCTGAGTAGTTGTTTGTTAAAAATTCATCATAAATATCCACCGTTTCTCACGAATTCAAATTATGTTGGCTTGTATTTTTATAGAAAAAACCTTTGGTTTTCTTTCTGGAGAGTAATTTTAGAATCATGGGGTTTGTACCAAAATAAATATTAGATAAGTTTTTCTATTTGGCATCAGTCTTAAGAGTATCTGTTTTGGGCATACTTCTATAAATAATACAGTAACTGCATAGAAATGGATGCCTAAATAACTAGAGACCAATAATGAGAAATGAGTAAAAAGGGTTAGAGAAAGTTTCTTTGATCACACATACAAAGAAATACTGACCACCTGCTTTTGATCATTACAGTTTTTGTCCTTTCAAACATTGTTTGCTTGCAGTGGATAGATAAGTGTTCAGAGGCAGCCCCCACTGATGACTCAAGTGCCTGTGTGTCAGTCAGTCTCTGGGGACAGGTAGTGAGGAGATGTGACCGAGAGAAACTGGCTGGGCTCAAAGCATGGAAGATGACTTAGCATGGCTAGCCCTACTCTCATCAGCCATACTGGCATGGTCAAACAATCTGACTGTGATTTTCTAGCTCACACCCAGTCATACCACCTTGCTTATGCATTATTGTGAGACTTCACAGGCAGATTGGAAACTAACCTTTTGCAGGCATAGAGATGGAGGTTTGCTCCATTGTCCCTGAGGGTGTACATCAGCATTTTGTAATTGGTTATCCCAACTTTTCTCTGCTGGAAGTTAGACTCTGTGCTAGGTGGGGTGGATCACTGTCACACAAGTATCAAAAGAACAGAATAGATGTCAACTATGTTGCAATACACATAACTGCAGCATCCTATGTCTAAGGCCCCACAGTATGTATAACTAACTTAATTAAGTTGCCTTGACTATGACTGTAAGCACTGTAAGTCCTATATCAATATCCATTAATAACATATCCTGGAAAAATGGTCTAGTTAAAATGAATATCCTTGTTAATCACGTAGGTATGAATAGGCCACTTGCATTTTCATCAGCAGTAATCTTACACTGAGCTTAGTAAAGATCCTACCTGTGTGTGTGAATTTGACATAGAACTACTTCACTCTTTTTGAATAGGGGAATACATTTTCCTGAAATACAATCCCGAAAGAATCAAAATGATACCATGATGGAAAAAAGTGAATGAATGCTGCTGTACTTATTTGTAACTCCTTGACTTGCAAATGACAAACATGTTATAAAAAAGAGGCTGTCTCCTCCAGTATGTCCTTCCCTTTCTTTTTCTTTTAAAATTGTTACTTCCAGAGATGTTCAGTGTCCTGTCAGCTATGAGACTAGGGCAGCTTGGTAAAGCATTATGGTCTCGAAAGCTGTAGAAACTAAACATGCCCTCCTAAGTCTAGAAAATCCATGTATAAATTATGCAATAGCAAATGACAGCATGAGATCAGGTAGATTTAACTAGCAGAAATAAAACTTTCACTTTTGAAATATACTTGATTTAAGAGATATTGTCTGTGTTAACTTTGTAGCAACAATTACAATAAGCTTTAAAAAAATTGTGCAAATATGTTTCCAATAGGTTTAGATAGGGAAAAAACCCACCTTTTTTATTTTTTTTCTATGCATAATCATGAAGACAATAGATATTATGTTTTACTACTGTGCTGTAATGGTTTCTCACACAGCAGAAGAGACATGAAAAATTTGTGTTGTGTAGATTTAAGCCCGGAATCATATCCAATCGAAAGAGGGACAATAGAGAAAAATGTGATGTATTTGTTCTGTAAAATAACAGTCATTAAAATTTCATGTAACATAAATCACTAAGAATGCTTCTGCAATGCAAAAGTACCATATGCCACTAATTCTTCTCCAGAAACCAGAGGCATATTTAGATTGCAATGTAGAACCAAATTACCTTGAATGCAGCATCTAGCTGGAAGACAAAATTGAGACTGAAGGTTCAGAAAGTGACATCTCACCTATAGACTCTGGCAAAAACCTCAATGGTTTAGCATCTAAGATGCAATAAGGTCTTTATTTAACAATTCCAAGTACTGCAAGTTTCTGGCTGATCTCAATGTGAATCCTGACTAACAGAGAATTGAATGTGGTAGAGAAAAAAAAGAAGAGAAAAAATAACTGCTGAAGCACAGCCATACAAAGACAGTGCTAAGACAACAGGTCCAGTTAAGATTGCTGCCAAAATACTCCTCAGGAGGTTGGCTAATTTTCTAGAGCCATTGCTGCCCTGTTAGCAAGATCAGTTCAATCTTCTTTTGCAATCCAAAACAAGGGCACATCCACATACAGTATGTGCACAGAGTGATGTGTGCAATTCCCATCATTAAAACATTAAGTTAAATGAGTTCTGCAATGACTGCGAAATAATGATCTTTATGGACAGTGATGAAAAGCCACATTTAAAATACCTCTTCTATGAATGAGAATCTTCTTGTTCTCTTCAAATCCCAGCTGCTAACATAGACACTGCTGAGTAGACTAATATATAAAGCAATTGATGAAACAAACAAACAAACACTTCAAATATCCAAAAGAACACATCTCAAGGTTCATAGCGACATTTTGTTAGCACCTTTTGCTGTCTCTACTTTTTTTTTAAATACCTACACCACTTAATTGACTCCCATCCTGATTAAACCTGACCTTCTTCAATTCTTCAAGGTGATAGTCTTTGATCTCCCTTCCCTCACAGTTTTCTGCCTAGTTGAAGGTTCTCTGTTCATTGTTAATAGCTTCCTCCATTGCTAGGAAGACACCTCTATTAGTCTTTTTTTGTGAAAGAAAGAATAATTCATTTATTTAAAGGCCTCCATAAGCAACTTATACCTTCACAAATTTTCAGGTTTATACAATCTCAAGACGAGTAACAAGACAGACTCCTGAAGGATGTGATTATTTATATGTCTTTGTAAATGCAAGCAACGTGTGGCTGCAAAATGTTTCTACATTTTAGAAATCAAATAATTTACAGAAAAGTTTTTACTTCAGCATTAATTTCAGAACAATGTGAAAACAATGTAATTTAACAAGGGGCTTAGTGAGAGGTTCACAAAATTTTTCCAACTAAGTTTCACATTATTTGAATTACTTTTCCTTCAATAAAAAAATACTTATCAAGAGTCTGGAAAATGCTCTCCCCATTTAGACTTTTATACATATGGCTTAGACAAATTTAGCCATAATGTACACCATTATACTTAAACCCTTTATTACATCTGGAGAACTACTCCCCACCTACCAAGTCAGTCCTCTGTGGATAGAACAGCTGAAAGGTTTTTTTCTTTTAAAAGATGTTTGCACTAGTTTCTGTAGACATCATCCTCTGAGACTCAACACACTACTTTTTGCTTGTTTGCTTGTTGTTTGCAACCGCCTGAAAGCCTCAGAAAGCAAATCATATCCTTGTAATTGCAGAAGGAATGTGGATTTTTTTCCACCTCTCAGGTCTGTGCAAAATCTCAGCATGTCCCAATTTCCTTCTGATAGCAGAGGTATTCAGGGCAGACTGCAGCTTATACTTTTCTCATGGCACCAAACCCGCACTCCTGAAAGTCAGCTCTGTGTGTGAGGAGCATCATGACAGGCTCTGTTTCTATATGCTTTCAGTACAGGGGATCCTATATATGGACAATATCTGTTTAGTTCATTCCTTTAGTTCACATCTCCATCTTAATACTATTCATTCTCTTATTTTCAAAGGTCTAATTGCAGGCCTGTGATCCTAGCCCTTTCTGACTGAGGCTGATGATTGGTATAAGTGACTAAATAACCTCCAGAAGTCCCTTCCGATCTCAAACATTCTGTGATACTCTGACAAGGACTATATTTTTCAGTACTAATTAAGAATATTCTGAACTATAATTTCAAAGCCCCACCACACAGAAAAATAGGGTATTGTGCATTATATCAGGGTATTTAGCAAACACAGTGTATCAACAGTCCCCAATGTCTGTCACAGCCATGCTGACACAAAAGTGTTTTTGCCATTTTAGGTTATGTTATGCAGGGTAGACAGTGTTGCTATGACAGCTGAAAAGGTTCTCCTGTCAGCCTATGCTGCATCTCTAGCAGGAGTTATGCCAGTGTGGCTGTGCTAGCATGGGCCTTGTAGTGTAGATGTGTTCTGAAATATCAATGGAGCATGATGCCTGGAAACAGAAAGCCTCTGGAAGCTGGTACCATTGCTAGTAGAAAAAGGATGTTTTGTGCTGCAAATAAAATTCTTTTTTTCTGAGAAAATGTGGTTGCAGGATATGCTGATGTAAACCCTTTCAGAAACTCAGGGCATTATATATCAAATATTCCAACCAGATACCATGCCTTGCTGCAGGACAAGTTCATTTTGATGGGTAAGTATGGAGGTATATATGCATTTAGGTGCCTGCTACTTTGAACAGAGGTATTTGTACCACCTTCTATCAAAGTCCTCAAGAAGGCTGTAATTTGTAACTATTTTTTAATTGTCAAATGAAATTTGACATTTCCATTATTTTACATCACCAGATCTCTTTAGAAACTGGAAAGGAATATCTTACTGTATTTTCAAGTTGTGATGAGAAAAGTAAACCAAAAGAGTAAGGAAAGAACCACAGTCCACTATATTACACCATAAGCCTGGGGAAACCATGTCTGAAATACTGTTCACGAGAAGGCTCAAAAGCAGATTAGTAAACCCCATAAGCACTGATGTTGAAAATACTGATAGAAAAATAAAAAAAATTTAGGTACCAGCACAAAGCTAATAACATAAAACCTTTAGAGCTGCAATATGAAACACATGCAAGATGTAATAGCCAGATGTGTTCATCAGCCTTGGCAGCCTTTCTGTGACATCTCTGATCCAAGCCCCTGGCAGTAAATGAACTTCTCTGGACAACTGGTGAGGTCAGCAGAAGAGTGCCTCTGTCCCCAGCAGTAGGGAGTCACTCACTACAATCGCTTGCTGCTTCTTCCAGGTGTCCTGTGTGGTTCAGGGTCTGGAAACTCACTTGCTTCACTTGAAACCTTACCCACCTCCTCTTCAGCTTGGAGGACATTAAACCTGTTTGCTAACATCAAGCCTTTAGGAGGAACAGGATTCCTCCTTGCATGGTGACCTGTTTCCAATCTTCCTCTTTTATTGACATCTGCCATCCTGTGAGATGAGGAGCTGAGGCTACCTGCATCTCTGATGTAGAGGGGTGTTGAGACTGCTGTGTCTATAAGGTCTATGAGAATACCTGATCTACTTCTCTCTCATACTCACGAATACTATGAAACTTACTTACTTCCTTGTGTAACTTCTTGACCTGGTGACAAAGCTCCTTGACATGGACACACTTTCTGCAGAGGAGATAACTCCAGCCCCAGCTTCCTGGACAGACACCAGGCAGTCTTTACAACCAGAGGCCTGCAGAAATACATCTACTGTCAGAAGTTATGTTCGGGTGGAAGCCTCTGACATCATTGGTGCAGCAAATTCAACACCCGCTGAGGAACACCCACATAATAACCATAATGCTGGAAGCTCAGACTAGACTGGAGTGAGGGAGCTGGCTTTTTTCCCCACTGGTGTTAACTGCTGCTCCTATCTGCTGCTCTCTCATTCTGCTATTCTGTTGGCCCTCCTATAGAGAGCAGCCCTTCCTGATCCTCCCTGCATGCCCTTCCTCACAAACTGCTGCACAAAGTGCCACACTTGTTCTAGTGCTCAGCCTCCCAGAACTTACCGTAGCCACCCATTTCTTTGTAGAAAGATTCAATATGGGAAACTGCCTTAAGTCATAGCAAAGGTGTTGCAACCTATGTGCCTTACTTTGTAAATAATATACAGACTAGAAGAGCAAATTAATTCTTTTTTAGGTGTGTGCTTTAATTGGCTCTATTCCCTCTTCCATTATACTTCTGTTTGCCTTCTTTTATTACAGTATGTTGTACATTCCTAATGTATATGTGATGCAATTTGATGGGAAAGGGGGAAGGAGACAGAGGGGAGGAGGCAGGTGATCAAACATTAGAGTGGAGACAATCACGAGTACCAAGAATTAAGGACTCCATAAACAAAGAGATTGAACCTGAAATGCCACTGAGTTCCCTGTCTGGTACCTATTTCTTTCAACAAATCATGCCATGAATTCAAATGAAATAAAATTTGCTCCCTATTTGACTTACAGATGTGAAATAAAAATTATTTCACTAATTTCTCCATGACCTCCTAATATACCACACTTCTAATCTACATGTGAAACTAGTATCCTACACATTTTTGCTAAAATTCTTTTGGCACGTGCTGCTATAGTTATGGAAGCCCAGGGAGATGACCCCACCACAACATATAGCTGGATGGAGATGATGGGCTTTTCTAAAACTATTTATGATACTCTATAAAAAGATAAATTTTGGGGTGAATGTATACTAATATTTAGCACTTTATAGCAGTGCTAAATACACATACACAGTTCAAAGCAGAAGACTTCTCTGTAAGACATTTCTATTCACTCTGCTAACTCAATATCTATCGCTGGCTTTTTGAGCCAGCTTTTAGTGCAGATGACAGTACTTCACAACTTAGGATCTTATCAGTAAGGGAGGAGCTAAAAGGATGACTGATAACTATTTGGCCCTGTCTATGCTCAAGGATGACATGTTTTGCCCTTCATTAAATCGAGTTATGGCTGACTATAAAGAAAACAAAAGTTATAACTGTCTTTAAACCAAGGCAAATCTTTGCTTTTCTATGATCCAGTGCAACAGCAATTTAGCTTTAGTAGTCACTGCCAAAACCCCCGAAATCCTGTGTATTCTAGCTGGTGGTCTCTGAGCCAGCCTCATCCTCTGGGTACCATTACCAGTGCATGATCTGTTGTTATTAAGCAATATTTCTTATCTTAACCAGACTCTATAATAACCTGAAAAAAGTTATCAGACCAGTTAAAAAAAAAGATAGGTGAAAACTACATGAAATATATCACATAAAGGCACTAGCAGTGACAATGTGCTCTATGAGTTTACAGAGGATTTAATGCTAAATCTGCTTAAATGAAATATTGAAGTTTTTCACATAAAGAGAAGAAATACAGGAACCCAGGGGAAGAGGAGAAAAGCACTAATAATATTATTTTCTGACATGTGAGACAAGTTGGACAAACTATAAAGAAATTTTATTTTTATTTTAGGTCAAAGACCTATGATCAAGGCAACAGAATACTTTGTTTCTCTTAAAAAGGGCTTTTACACAGAGAGGCACAGAAATCATGTAATTTAAAACAATAAAGTTGCATTTTACATGTAGGGAATATAAATTAGGCTAAATCCTTGTTAGGAAAAGAAAAATCTCAGAAGGAATTGTCTAGGTGGCATCTTATAGCACGGAAGATGATGACAAATAAATGCTGATGTTTCCACAGAGATGAGACTATTATTCTGGTTGCTTAGTTTTTGTTGCTATTTCCCTGCTGGATCCATTAAAGTGGTATAATGTGAAGAAAAAACCCCTATCCTAATGGTACCAGATGCTCTTTATGTAGTACTAGCAAGACCCATGATTTTTGTTCTTTAGCTCTTCTGCTTAAGTTCTTTTCTTTCTTTTTTCAAATGCTGAAAAAAATATTTAATTGTGATTAAAGATTTAATGCTCATCATTCTGGATCTACTTGGATATTCTGGTTTCCTATGGAGCTCTTTCATTTTTCTCTTCCACTAAATTTCTGAAGGAACTGTATTTAGAAAGAATAATTTGGTTGGAGGAATGGAATGTGAGGAATTAGTTTACCTACGTTTCATGCATCTAAATATTTTTTATGATGAACTATTCTTGATGGCATTTTTGTAATATACAAGCTATACAATTTTTTACTAGTAGTGGCAGCTTTGGGGACTACCCGATTTCTAAAACCTGTCAGTATGACTGGTCAATTCTTGTTCATTCGAGCTGTATTTTACATTTTCAAAGCAAAAGAGAAAAGATTAGTGCAAACTCTTATGTAGGATTTGTTCACTTCACTTAAGATGTTTACATCTGCACTACATTGCAGGAATTTCCATCTCCCAGTATGAATGATAGGTGAAGATGAAAGTTCACAAAACATGAAATCATGACAGTTTGCAGGCTGTCACTCTCACAGGCACTGGAGGAAACTGAACTCTTAGGGCTGGGACTGAGTCTTGGGATGAGGTAGTGAGGAAATACTGGATGGCAGTGAGCCATTTTTAAGTATCATGATTCCAGTACAACATCTTCTGTAATGTTTCAGAACACCTTATACTATCTTTGATGTGCATGCAACTTATTTAAGTCACACAAACATCATACCTGGCAATTTTCCATCTGAAGCTGGATACACACACACAGTCCCACTGTCTGTTTCAGCAGAGTCAAAGAACAAGGGAACTGTGTCAATAGCTCTGAGATCTTCAGCCACAAAGATAAGCTTTTGAATGCTCATGATGGATAAAAGTCTTAACTAGGACAATATACCTGATACTTCATTCCTTGGTCATAGGAGAAACCTTTAAGGCATGAATGACTACCCTAGGGGGCCTTTGATTTCTTCACAACGGCCAACAATACAGGAAGTGTTTAATGTAAAATTCAACTTCTCTGAAAGTAGTAAATGTTGGGGTTTTCTTTTAAAAACTTTAATGCTATATATATACCACTGGTATGTACAAGCTTTATGCTATCAACTGCTTTTTATTAGAGTACACTCGAATATCTAAGATAATCCAGTTGTGGAATTCCTACACAAGCTTTCAGGATTCCAGTTCAGGCTCCATCTCAACAAAAGTTAAGCAAGTTTTAGGGAGACATTTTCATTCTGAATGCACTGACATAAATAAATAAAAATAATGGCCAACTTTACACATGCCAGAAAAGAGAGTCTAAAATTAAAGGTGTTAACTCTAGAAAGAAAATCTAGAAAACAAGTCCTAAGGAAAAGCATTTCTTACAGAGAAATATTTGCAGGGCAGTGAAATATTACTAAAAGAATTAACTTGCCTCTGAAAACAGGAGGATTGTCAATTCCTGTGCAGATCTGTTGGCACATGGTGGCATATTCCAAACATTTGATATATGGAGTGCAATTTAATTTGTATTAAAATTGGTAGTACAAGTGAGATCTTCCCAAGCTGCCCCAAGTCTGGCCAGCATTTGGTGTTCACAAGGCATCCCTACCACTGCTCACATCTGACAGATTCTTAAGATCAGGTGCTGAAATGGCAAAAGCAAATGGAAGAGTACACAGGGTGCTGCCAAATTTCTACTGTTCTTACGGCACACTATACACCTCAGCACACCTTTTGGGAATCACCGGCACAAGGGCTGCATCTACCTTTGGAGATTTTGCACTCACTATTGGAAGCTTTAGCTTTAAAGAGGGGCATTGGCAGTTATCAAATTTTAAATATAAAACAATAATAAATTACATACTAAATCTAGGTATACATATCAGCACGCTTCTCACAAATGGAAACTGGCATGATTTAATATCCACAGATCTAGGAAAAGAAAGGGAAGCAATGGCATATCTGAATCAAATTGCAATATTGATTTTTTTTGAACACAACCACAAATGTATTTTCTTAGTATTACATCACTTAAAGACACTACACTCGAGTTCAAAGTTAATAGAACCCTTCTTATGGAAAATATTTCAGAAAAAATACTGCATGGCCTTCAAAATGTTCATTTTTTTTCCCACTGATCTTTGTTTGATTTGGCTTTTTTTCCAAAACACAAAATCATATAATCATAGAATTTAGGAGGTGGAATGTACCTTGCAGATCATCTAGTCCCAGCTCCCCCCTGCCATGGGTGGGGACACCTCCTCACTAGATCAGGTTGCTCAAAGCCTCATCCAGCCTGGCCTTGAACATCGCCAGTGTTGGGGCAGCCACCACGTCCCTGGGCAAACTGTACCAATGTCTCACCACCCTTATAGTAAAAATCTTCTTCTCACATCCAACCTAGTCTTTCCCTCCTTCAGTTTGACCCCATTACCCCTTGTCCTATCATTACAGTTCCTCTCCAGCTCCCTTGTAGGCTCTTCAGATATTGAAAAGTTGCTATGAGGTCTCCAAGCAGTCTTCTCCAGGCTGAACAGCCCCAACTTCCTCAGCCTGTCCTTATAGGGAAGATGCTCCAGTCCTCTTATCAACTTTGTGGCCCTTCTCTGGACCTGTTCCAACAGTTCCGTGTCCTTATGGAAACATAAAGTGTTTGGATTAAAAAGATGACTTGGCAGTCCTTTCTTCAAGGGGTGGTAGTAATATATATCTTTTTTTATTATTCTAGCCAAGGTAAAAGTTTTGAAATTATAGGTAAAATGTTTAATAGGAGCCTTGGAAAACTGGTACTCTGTTCCTGTGCTTAAATTCAAATTGAGAAGGGCCAAGACATTTGATCAAGTACAATCAGGATCTAGTGATAGCCCAGACTCCCACTTGGATCTGGACCTTGAGAGACTTGATGCGAGTAAACCAGGAAATCATAAAATGAGGCAAGATGGCTCTGTTGAACCAGACTTGTCAGCAGAGAAGTCAGGTGGAACAATCTTTAGTGGTAGCATTTGTAAAATGGGAGAACTGATAAGGCTGTTATCTCTGATGAAGGACTAGTGTCCCCTTAGTGTCAGGTGACAACTTTTCAAGACTGAGAAGAAATACAACATACCTGTTGAACCTTGAACTAGGCAGATGTGTCCTGATGGCACCTAATGAGATTCAGTTTTGGTGGCAGAAGCAGTCTAATTTAATTCATAAGGGAGTCCTGTGTGAGAGAACACTACATGTAAAGTAACTGAGCCAGCACAAACTGTGCAAGCTGTCATCCATTTTTTTAGCCTTGATGATTTCATTTTATGGGAAAAGTTATTTGCCACCCACTCATCAATGTGGTGTTCATCTTCCCGGGAACAACAAACTAGACTGAAAGTGGGAAGCAAACATTTGCTCTTTGGATTTAGAGTTGAAGTTCCAAGCACCTGAGAGTTTCAGTCGCAGGATTAAAACTCAAATATTTTGCTTTATTTAAGTTTAAGAAAAGGAACTGCTAGACATAGTACTTGAACTGATTTTTGGTTTTGCTAATGACACCTGACAAAGAAAGGATATATATATCTCATGGTTTGATTGATTTCTTTTCACAGGAGTGTTGTGATTTAATCCCAGTCAGCAATTAAGCACCACATAGCCATTCACTCACCCCCCCCTACTGGTAAAAGGTAAAAGGGTAAAAGTAGGAGTACTCACAGTTTGAGATCAACAGTTTAATAGGTAAAGCAAAAGTCACATAAGCAAGCAAAGCAAAACAAAGAATTCATTCACCACTTCCAATGGGCAGGCAGGTGTTCAGCCATCCCCAAGAGTGTATAATGGTGACTTGGGAAGACAAACGGCATCACCTTGAATGTCTCATCTTTGTATGTATCACCCTTCCCTCAGCTTTGTATGCTGAGCATGATGCCATATGGTCAGTTGAGGCCTGCTGTCCCAGCTGTGTCCCCCTCACTAGTGGGATGGGGTGAGCATCAGAAAGGGCCTTGACTTTGTGTAAGCCCTGCTCAATGAAAACAAAAATGTACTTGTGTTATCTACACTGTTTCCAGCACAAATCCAAAACATAGCCCATACTACCTACTATGAAGAAAATTAACCCCAGAAAAACCCACCAGAAGGAGGTCGCCAAACTCACTTCCCACGTCTACAGGAAACAGTTTCACTGGTGTGATCCTAGCAATCTGTTTTGGAAACTAGCCATCTGCCTAGCTTAACTGAAACCAATAGAAGTTGTTTAGATAGGGTTTCGAGACCATTATTCTGATATGGCAAATTGACATTTCATGATTCACTTTTCCGTATAACTGTTAATTCACTCGAGTATGGAATCTTGCCTCATCTTATGTATAATTTAATACATTTTTCATTTTTACAAATCTAGCATGTACTGTGTATTTCAGAGAGAGAGAAATAGAGAGAACACAGCTTTTATATATGTCCTTCAGCCTTACTTAGAAAAAATGAAGAAAGCATTATTGGAAAAACATTTTCAGGTACTGGAGTCATATGTTCTAGTAGAGGGTATACCATTCCATTACTCTAATGTAGTGGTACACAGAGATGGTGCCTTCTCTCCATTCATAATTTTTTCTGTCTCTTATGCTCCATATCTTTGATAACTGTCATGCTGGTGTATGAGCACAAGTTAACCCAAAGCATGATCACTCTGTAGTTAAATTCAGAATTATTTCCAGTACAGATTTATGCCTTATTCTTAGGCACCACTGGTACTCACCAGAAACCACCTGGCAAACAAAGACCATTTGCTCACAATGTAACGAGCAAAGCTGCCTCCAGATCTACCTAATGCGGCAGCAGTTCTTTAGTTTCTCCCAGAGACTGTTGTTGCAGTAGTAATTTTACTTAGGCAAACTGAACCTGAACTGACTATGCTGATGTAAAATGCAGAACCCATACAAGATTAAGTCGACTTATTTTGGTAACATTTGGGAATTAGACCAGGAAAGCAGAGGCCGAATGTCTTAGTTCTTATTACACTGCAGGTGGAGAGAAGGTTAAAGTCTAAGGGTGATGAAGATGAAACATGAGGCAAGGTGAAGATAACCTTCTAGAGTGTGAGAAGGAAACTAGATTTGCAACACTTTTGAAGATGGGAAGAACATGAAAATAAAATCCTGTTTTAGAGATCGCAAGGGAAATGGATGATCATTTAACTATGCAATTTGCATTTAGTTTCTGCTTTCTGATTTATAAATCGTGTTTGCAGCGTGATTCTTCTCCTTTAGGTGGAGAAATCAAAGCCTCTTTCATAACTCTAAGAGAGAAATAGTGTTTCTCCTAAGCCAGACTCACTGCTGGAAGCTGTCCAAAGAACCTGTCATAATATTCTGTAACAAAGACATGACTGAATCACTAAACATAATAAAGAGCAAGAGGAAACTTAGCATTCCTGGAAACAAATGATCTGTTTTCTATTAATTCTGATTTTCATTAACTCTCAGTATACGGATAAATAAAAAACCTGCTGTTCCTTTAAGACAAAATAACCCTCTAAGTAGCTTCCTATTTCTAAACTATGGCAAACAGAAAACATCCTACTGGGTATTGATTTTATTGGATGGCAGGACTAAAACCTACTTTCAGATGGAAGTAAGGAATGTGAGCTTGGAGTCACATGCAGGGGCCGTTTGACAGAATGACGCGATGGATACGTCCTTTGGTTGCTATGGTGATGGCTCATCTGCTTATATGTCCAAGAAATAGGGCTTTTCATTATTTCCCCTAAGAAGAAAAACTGCTAACTCATAATAACAAAGTGTTTTGTTTTCGCACTAAAGCATAGCTAATGCAAATACCATTGCTCAGTTTTAATTTGGGCATGAAATTAATATCCTAAAGCAAATAATATGAACAAATAAATTTTCTATCCTTTACCTACTTACTCCCATAGCATTTTTCACCACAGCAACTGTTTACCTCTTCCGTGAACCTCCAATCTATCTGGAATAAATTGGATTTCTGGAATAACTGACACGAGGTCCCGGAATACTGTGGTAACTTTAATAAATTTATTTCAAAGCAGGATTTAAATATTTTTTTTTTTACACAAGCCATCCAGATGTTAGAGCTGGACGGATTTTACTACCACTTTCTATCAACAGTTTCCTGAATATTTAAGTGAATTCTGTTCAGCTGTGGCCATATTCTATTTCTGCTTATTTTCTTCAAGTACCCTCTGACCGTTCTCTATTAGCGGGAATGTTTACAAGCTCATATAAAATTGCACAGCTGAAGCTCCTGAAAATAACATGTTTTTCAATGTACACGGGGAATATTTTTGTTAGGATTGGTTGCATTCACAATCAAGGGTGAGCACACCAAGATGTGACTAATCAGGTCAATTTCATGTGTCAGCCAGAAAGAACTATTTGATAACACTTGATATTTTAACTATTCGACTTGAGATGCAATGCTACATTTCTTTAAGGAATATAAAACTCAGTAGAAGAATGTTAAACAAAAAAGCCAGAAGAAATCACGTTCTCTCTGCAAGAGTTCCAAAAGAAAACAGAAATTCTGAATTAAGATTCTTTGCAGATACATCAGTCACGCCTTAATTAAATGTAGCTGTTGCTTCATTGTAGTAATCCTCATGCTGTTTCAAAAATCCAAATAAAATAAATATCAAGAACAACATGATACGGAAACTGTTACAGAAATTACAGACATATCTGTGTGGCATTGAATCCGTCCTCTCATTCAACTCATTCAAAATCAAAATGCATGACCATGCAATTATATCAAATGCAGTAAGGGACTCTATGCCCTCCAAAAATTATTTTTGTAGATTAGGATATCAGTAATTGCACTGTGACACTTATTTCCAGATGTCCCTTTGATAAGTGTTCCAGATAGAAAAACTAAAAGATCTAAAAATACATTTTACTTGGCATGCAGCCTCAAATCTGGAGGTACCTGTAGTAGAATAAGCCTGTTTGCTTGGAGTTAATCGTGATATGTGTTTTGAATGATTTGACCCCCAGATATACTGCATTACACAGCATATTATGAATAACCTTGTAACAACAATCCACAGCTATACATTTAAAATGGAAATTTTTTCTTGAT
>NW_008684768.1:0-5476 GCF_000695815.1 Acanthisitta chloris | reverse complement strand
AAAGAGAATTCATGACTTTTTGCAAGTGCCTGTGAACATTAACCTGCTAGACATCATCTAAAGTGCAGAGACACATCCTTACATATTTTCTATAGATGGTCCAATTTATTATAATGATAGCTCTGAGGTTGCAAAGTACAATGACAGGATTATGCAAATAGTAATGGGGATAACCTACACAATGAATCAAGGACTAAGATTCATGGGAGCAACTAAGGATATTCCACCAGAGCCATTTCCACTGCAAAATGTTTTTGCAAATTCTATGACATGATAGGTTCTCCTAGGTGTTAGAGATCATCCTAATCTCTCTTCCTAGTTTATAAATTATATTTAAAAAAAGGAGTCTGTTTAAAAATTTGTGTTTGTTTTCATCAAAATTTTCTCACCCCAGATTTCTGAGTGTTGGCATAAGGCTAATAGCATGATGCATGCTGAGTGTGTGCCTTTTCTGCAGAAATAATCCAGATTAACCACAGGTAAACTAACCATCTGCTTTATGTTTGAGCAACTATTTTCCACACTGCAGTTTCTATCAACTCATCCATTTTTCCTCTACACTAACAGTATCTACATTAAAGCGAACAAATTTAAAAGCTGAAAGGTCCCTTGTCATCTAAACTATCTGTCTCACACAGGTCAAGGACCCTGCCAATACAGTTCTCCAGTCCATGTCGTTGCCTTTTGCATGTCATCGTTCTCTGGCTAAATTTCAGCTGTTAGTCTGGAAGCAGAGCTTCTGATCTGGCAAGGAAGCTCCCCTAACTGCACAAAATATTGACACCCACACATTGGTGCTGACGTTAGCAAACGTACACCGGGGACACAAGGGCCATCTGTGGTATTGCTTCCCAGTGCTGGGAGATCTGTGCCGGGTCCCCAGCAGTGACATTTCCGTTTCTAATCTAGCCTCAGGTCCTGCTTTAGCTGAGGTGACGTTGGTCACAGCTGGCTCATCAGAGTGCCTCTGGGCTGCAGCAGCAGGTGCTCTGCTTGGCCTCCCATGTATTGCCTGAAAGAATATGCTGAACTTTAATTGAAAATTGCCCTTTTGTATGTTTTCCCATAACAGACTGGCCTTACCCATTTTGATCCATATTCTTGTTAAGCACCCACACGCACCCAGCACCCCAGAGAAAATACCTATAATTTAGCCATTGTAGATTTGAGTACAATGTGGCTTGATCAATCTGCAATCCACTTCTCCTTGGGATGCACTCCATACTTACTGCTTCTCTTCAGCAAGTGTTTGTAGATGCACACCATACTTTGCCTTTTGGGTACTATGCACCTGCTTCAGCACTCTGCAACACAACCTTAGCCTTCGTTTGCAACCTCTTGATAGTCTTCTGCTGTATGCAAACAGCAGATGTACTGGGCATCACGCAGGAACAGTTTGCAGTCATCTTGAACAAGAAAAAAGGCAAGAGCCTGGTGCAGAATCATGGCATTGCTCGCCGAAGCCCACACGTTTGGGTGGATTGGGGAACCAGGCACCTAGACAAGAGGGGGTGAGGTGCTGCTAAAGGACAGCTACCTGGCAGCTGGCTGACAAGTAAACCCTGGGCTTCCTTGCCCAAGCTCCTGAGAAAAGACATTTTGCTCTTCACCTGGTTGCTGCAGTAAGAGAGGATCCTGGTGGGTGAGAGGTCACACCTGGCAGCAGGGGTGAGCCTCTGCATCCAGCTCAGATTAATCTGTTGGTCCTGAATATCCTCAAGCTTTCAGGGACTCCTCAGCTGATGCAAGAGAGTGTAAATAGAGGTGAGTGCAGACAGGCAATTACTTGTTGGCTGTCCAAGGCCTTTGTGTACCTATACATGGTCAAGGTTCTGTGTACCTGCTAGAATCCACCTGCAACTCTCTGAGGGGCTGGAGCAGCTCACAGGGCTGGAACTGACTATGTGTTTTTGGCTTGTGGATTGTGGTGGGAGTTGGAGCCACATAGACAAGGCACCAACTGCTGTCTGTAGAGGTGGTGCCACATAGCTCAGGCACAAGTTTCTGTCTGGAGATGTGCTGACAGGCTTCTAGAGGGGAAGGTCTGTGGTCTAGGGGAGGGTGTTTGCTTGGGGTACACAAAATTAACAGATTCCCCAGGGCCAGTCACCAACTGGGTATTTGCAGGAACTCCAGCACAGCCTTTAACATATTAACTACTCTTGTAGAGTCCTATGCACATCAAATGCAATGTTATATGTTTGTAATGGCAGGGCCTATATATAGTAATGTATATATAGTATGTAAGTGTATTTAGCTTGTGGTTTACTGTGCAAAAGAGAAGAGAGCCTCAGCTAGTGGTGGGAAAGCTTATTTAGATAATAGCCAAAATTTATTTTCTGCTGGGGGAGAAAGTGCTGCTATCACCTACACTGTGAGTGAATTTGGCCCTTGGGTCTGGTTCATCATTCTGCTACCTCAGAGTTGCTTCAATGTAAAAGCAAGAGATATTTCAAGACATGACAGCTGCAGAACATTCCTTCCTACTGTGTTTTATTACAGTGCTTCCTGAAGTTTCTATGTGTGTTTCACCTTATGACTGAAAGTACAGCTATAAATAAGTTTCCACGAGATCTTATCCAAGTTTGGTTCCTTCAAAGAGGAAAGCTCATCAAACCTTACTATTGTCGTGTGTATCTCAGATCTGGAAGCAAATGTATGCGATTACAGGCAGAGCGACAGTGGCAACATTTTCTGTGGCTTCTGAAAAGAACTCTGACAATTTAGATGGCTGGGATCTTTCCAGTGCTCTTTTGAAATTTGCTGGCCAAAATTAAAAAGTAATGTACAATATAATTGCTGTTCATTAGATAAAAGTGCATTCTGAAATCAAAATAACTCATCCCTGGAATGAAATAGAGAGAATTGTATTGTTGATTCTGCGGAGTGCCCTTCATTTTTATGGTACCTATACTTTTGTAGAAAACAAAATACTGAAATATTTACACTTTTTGAAGAATTTTATTCTTTGTTCAATATAGTGTTTAAAAAAAGTTATTCATATGTTTATTATTTGAATTTAGCTGGTTTTCTTACAGACCCTAAGTGAGCAAAGTCTTAAAAATGTGCTTAAAATTAGTCAAGTAATTTATCACAAATTTTTTTCTATAACTTAAATAATTTTCTATGACAGCATATATTTTTTTGCATTAAAAATATAATTAAATGCCAATACAAACTGTATAAACATTGCATTAACCTCTGCAGTCTCCTCTGTATATCATACTGTGCTGGAAACACAGGCTGAATGTTTTATAGTTGCATACTGGCCTAACACATTGGAATAAAATTAGCAAAAATCACTTGAATTAAAACAGGGAATAGATTGCAACTAACATGATTATTTTATTAGAATTGAGCCTCATATGTAAATTTGCAAAAATTTTCTCAGCTTCAGTAAGTAAAATTTCTCTCAGAGAGATGTCTCCACAGTTTTCTACATTAGGACCACTCAACTTACACAGGCTCTATAAAATCCAAGAAGTTCCTTAAAAAATCATGTGCTTTCATGTAATCACTGTGGTGTTTCAGTAAGCCAAAATTTTTAGGTAGCACTACTCAAACATATGACAAACGTATACCTCAGTTTTCACAGAAATCACTTTAGAATCTTGCATATTATTGAAGTTTCCTAAGAATTCAGAAAATAAATAAAAAATCATAGTTGATCTTATGACCTGTTACAGTGTGATATGAAGAGATATTGTTAATAATATACAAGGTAAAACTAAGATTGCAACAATTACAATTTTAGGCTAATAATGAGGAAGTTTTAAATTTTCATTGATTTTGTAAAGTTCTGAGTTAATGTTGCATTTTTTATATGATAGTATTTTGAGAATAACTACAGTTAATTGGATATTTTCAGACAGATGTTTTAGTAAACAAGAGTAGGAGAATGCTGGGTAAGCACCTTTGTTGAAGTATGCTGCAGAACTCATAGGTATGGTAGCACAAAGGGAAAACAAAACAATAAGTTTAATACCAATAGGTCTAAGAACCATTTCTAGTTGTTGAGTTTGTTTAGAAAAGCTTGAACTTCCAGATAAGCACCAGATTAATTATTCTTCATACCTTAATGTGTCCAGCCTTGATTAAGTTGATTTACAGTGTAGGAATCTTACTGAGTTCAATGCTTACTACATCATGTGAGTCGATACATATTTGCCAGGTGAAAGAATGCACAGAGTCACGTAAGAATTTCATGTGCTGTTCCATACTGGAGAGCTACACTTACAGGACACATGCCAGAACAATTTGAATGGCTTAATCCCTTGTTATTTCTGGAAAGGTCCCACACAAGAGCTTGGAGGCTTCTCATCTACAAGATGCAATTGATACGATTATCCATGGGAATTTGGTGGATAAAAATAGTGTCTAGTCCTCCACATAAAGGAAAAAAAGGCAAAGGAAGTTATCTGAGCATTTGCTTAAGGCTAGAAAAAAGTCATAGTGCTTCATGAATGCAGGTAGTTGCAACTTAGTTCTTAAGAATTAACAAAAAATGCATATCTTGTTAGACTGTCCCCATGGCAGAATTAGGCTTTGTCAAAAACAGC
Source organism: Acanthisitta chloris (assembly GCF_000695815.1). Taxonomy (NCBI): domain Eukaryota; kingdom Metazoa; phylum Chordata; class Aves; order Passeriformes; family Acanthisittidae; genus Acanthisitta; species Acanthisitta chloris. The sequence continues at coordinate 917 of NW_008684768.1, read as the reverse complement.
CTGAGTAAAATCATAATTTTTAATTCATGAAGGCATCCTGGCTTTGTTTTATTTTGTTTTGGATTCTTGCTTCAGTTCTAATATGCTCCTATATTTTTTAAGCTATTTCTTTTAAATATGTATTTTTAGGATTGCAAAAGTTTAGCAAATGATTTTTATGCATCTTTGAAATTACTGTACAGTATTAGGTTGGATTGATTTTAATTTTCAAAGCAATAATTTGAAGACAATTTAAAGGCTGTGATAAGTTGATTCAAATCAAAATACTGAAACTTTTCGAAATAATTCCTAATCCTGGAGCAGTTATGTAAGGAAGTACAGATAAAATTTGTCAAGAGTTGTATGCTGCTGTGAAATCCTGAATGATGTTATTAAACCAAATCCACAAGATTCTCATATTATACTGGCACATACATCATCTCTGTGTGTTGCCACTAAGGGCTGTCCCCATGTGGAGTCCAGAACTACCCTCATGCTTCCACAGTCAGGCCTCTGGATTTGACTTGTAATCAATACATCCTGAAAGGGCACAAATGGAGAGTTTCATCAGTGTTTTGCTCATTCAGATGTGCACATGTGCAGGACATGATGTATGAGCTAGTTGAACTGAAGCCTTTCCCACATGTCTTCCAATTGGCATCCACTCATGATGCTCTGCAGGCCTTAAAGGATCTATAGGATCAATAATCAAAATGAGTGAATTTTATTGTACAGTTGTCTCCATTTTAGTATTAAAAACATTCAGGGTGGAAAATATAAAATTAGAAATTATCTAAGGGACAAAAGCCCTAAATAGTTGGAAGAATTAGCGTCTGTGTCTATTTTTTATGAGAAAATATTTTTGCATTATATGTAATGTACCTAATTCTTAGGTGACTATTTCAGTAGTAGTATTAATTGTATTTTATTTTATTTTA
>NW_008684767.1:0-218 GCF_000695815.1 Acanthisitta chloris | reverse complement strand
TTATTATATAATGGGGCCTCTTCAGCACGCATTATCTCCTCCTCTGGTGCCATTCCAAAATCTTTGCCTTCTGGCCAGTCCATGATCATTTCTAAGATCCCTGGACCACTGGGATTTCCTATCCGACCTCGTTGTGTGATCAGGCAATCCACTTACTCCATGTGGCTTCAGTTGCATATTGTGTAGGGGCAATTCTCCCCTTGAACATCCAACCCAAC
>NW_008684766.1:0-249 GCF_000695815.1 Acanthisitta chloris | reverse complement strand
CCCTGCTGCCCACACTGTGGGGATGAACCCAGCACACATTTGGTTTCTTAGTGCCTGTTCACATGGCTGGGGCATGTTGAGCTTCTCACCCACCAACACTCCAAGTCCTTCTTCCCAGGGCTGCTCTCAGTCCATTCCCCAAACATACATCCTTTTAATTAAAACTTTGAGCATAACAAAATACCAACTGTTGAGTCCGACCAACGCTTGGGAACCAGCCCGCGGCTGTTCGGGATCTGCTCGGAGGGT